>NC_091179.1:2066845-2084345 GCF_040958095.1 Procambarus clarkii
TGTGTGTGTGTGTGTGTGTGTGTGTGTGTGTGTGTGTGTGTGTGTGTGTGTGTGTGTGTGTGTGTGTGTGTGTTTACTAGTTGTGTTTTTTGTGGGGGTTGAGCTCTGCTCTTTTGGCCCTCCTCTCAACTGTCAATCAACTGTTTACTAACTACTTTTTTTTTCCACACCACACACACACACACACCAGGAAGCAGCCCGTGACAGCTGACTAACTCCCAGGTACCTATTTACTGCTAGGTAACAGGGGCACTTAGGGTGAAAGAAACTTTGCCCATTTGTTTCTGCCTCGTGCAGGAATCGAACCCGCGCCACAGAATTACGAATCCTGTGCGCTATCCACCAGGCTACGAGGCCCTTGTGTGTGTGTGTGTGTGTGTGTGTGTGTGTGTGTGTGTGTGTGTGTGTGTGTGTGTGTGTGTGTGTGTGTGTGTTTACTAGTTGTGTTTTTGCAGGGGTTGAGCTTTGCTCTTTCGGCCCGCCTCTCAACTGTCAATCAACTGTTTACTAACTACTTTTTTTTCCACACCACACACACACACACACACACACACACACACACACCAGGAAGCAGCCCGTAACAGCTGACTAACTCCCAGGTAACTATTTACTGCTACGTAACAGGGGCATTCATGGTCAAAGAAACTTTGCCCATTTGTTTCTTCCTCGTGCGGGAATCGAACCCGCGCACAGAATAACGAGTCCTGCGTGCTATCCACCAGGCTACGAGGCCCTTGTGTGTGTGTGTGTGTGTGTGTGTGTGTGTGTGTGTGTGTGTGTGTGTGTGTGTGTGTGTGTGTGTCTGTACTCACCCATTTGTGCTTGCGGGGAGTTGAGCTTTGGCTCTTTGGTCCCGCATCTCAACTGTCAATCAACTGGTGAACAGATTCCTGAGCCTACTGGGATCTATCATATCTACATTTGAAACTGTGTATGGAGTCAGCCTCCACCACATCACTGCCTAATGCATTCCATCCGTTAACTACTCTGACACTGAAAAAGTTCCTTCTAACGTCCCTGTGGCTCATGTGGGTACTCAGTTTCCACCTGAGTCCCCCTTGTTCGCGTACCACCAGTGTTGAATAGTTTATCCTTGTTTACCCGGTCGATTCCCCCTGAGGATTTTGTAGGTTGTGATCATGTCTCCCCTTACTCTTCTATCTTCCAGTGTCGTAAGGTACATTTCCCTCAGCCTTTCGTCGTAACTCTTGCCTCTTAGTTCTGGAACTAGTTTAGTGGCATACCTTTGGACTTTTTCCAGCTTCGTCTTGTGCTTGGCAAGGTACGGGCTCCATGCAGGGGCCACATACTCCAGGATTGGTCTTACATATGTGGTGTACAAGATTCTTACACAGCTTCCTGAATGCTGTTCTGATGTTAGCCAGCCTCGCATATGCCGCAGACGTTATTCTTTTAATGTGGGCTTCAGGAGACAAGTTTGGTGTGATATCAACTCCTAGATCTTTCTCTCTGTCCTTTTCATTAAGTACTTCATCTCCTATTCTGTATCCTGTGTCTGACCTCCTGTTTCCACTGCTTAGTTTCATTACTTTGCATTTACTCGGGTTGAACTTTAACATCCATTTGTTGGACCATTCACTCAGTCTGTCTAGGTCATCTTGTAGCCTCCTACAATCATTCTGTTTCAATCCTCCTCATAATTTTTGCATCGTCAGCAAACATTGAGAGAAACGAGTCTATACCCTCTGGGAGATCATTTACATATACCAGAAACAGTATAAGTCCAAGGACTGACCCCTGTGGGACTCCACTTGTAACGTCTCGCCAATCTTAGACCTCACCCCTCATTCTGACTCGTTGTCAGAATGTTGGTTAGGTACTCCTTTATCCAACGGAGTACCTTCCCTTTCACTCCAGCCTGCATCTCCAGCTTTTTCTCTAGCCTCTTGTGTGGTACTGTATCAAAGGCTTTCTGACAATCCAAAAATATGAAGTCTGCCCACCCTTCTCATTCTTGCCTGATTTTTGTTGCCTGGTCTTAGATGGCAGCATCTGCCATCCCTGAACCCATTTTGATGCTGTGTTACAAAGTTCTTTCGCTCCAGATGTTCCACTAGCTTTCTTCGCACAATCTTGCGAAGGCCAATCTTCTTCGCACAATCTTGCGAAGACCATGCAAGCTGATGGAGGTCAGTTTGCATGGTATGCAGGTTGGGGACACTGGCCTGTAGTTTAGTGCCTCCTGCCTATCCCCTTTCTTGTATATCGGGACTACGTTAGCTGCTTTCCAAATTTCTTACAGTTCCCCTGTTGCCAGTGATTTGTTATACACTATGGAGAGTGGCAGGCACAGTTCTTCTGCTCCTTCCTTTAGTATCCAAGGGGAGATTCCATCTAGGCCTATAGCCTTTGTCACATCCAACTCTAGTAAGCACTTCCTTACTTCTCCGCTGGTAATTTCAAACTCTTCCAGTGGTTCCTGGTTAACTATTCCCTCTCTTATCTCTGGAATATCTCCTTGCTCTATCGTGAAGACCTCCTGGAATATCTTATTCAGTTTCTCACACACTTCCTTGTCGTTTCTAGTGAATCCTGTCCCTATTCTAAATTTCATAACCTGTTCCTTTACTGTTGTTTTTCTCCTGATGTGGCTATGCAGCAATTTAGGCTGAGTCTTTGCCTTGCTTGCGATATCATTGTCGTATTGTCTTTCTGCCTCTCGTCTCATCCTGACATATTTATTCCTGGCATTCTGGTATCATTCTCTGCTCTCCAGTGTCCTGTTATTCCTATAGTTTCTCCATGCCCTTTTACTTTGCTGCTTAGCTAGCCTACATCTCTGATTAAAGCATGGGTTTCTCATCTTCATTTCACTGTTTTTTTTTTGGACTGGGACAAACTTGTCTACTGCATCCTTGCACTTCTGCGTGATGTAGTCCATCATGTCTCGGGCCGTCTTTCCCCTGAATTCTGTTTCTCATGCTATATCTGATAGGAATTTTCTTATTTCCTCATAGTTTCCCTTTCGGTATGTTAACCTTTTGTTTTCGGTATCCCTCCTCTAGTTCAGTAATCCTTCTTCAATCAAGTACTCAAACACCAGTACACTGTGGTCGCTCATTCCTACTGGGGCCTCAAAACCGATTTCTCTTATGTCGGAGTCGTTCAGAGTGAAGACGAGGTCGAGTCTCGTTGGTTCGTCAGTTTCTCTCATGCTTGTGGGCTCTCTGACATGCTGGATTAAAACGTTTCTAGTCACCCCATCCAATAGTTTGGCTCTCCACGTATCCTCGCCTCCATGCGGTTCCTTGTTCTCCCAGTCAATCCTTCCGTGAAGTCTTCATGATGAGCAGGTGGGATCTATTTCTACAGGCAGCAGAGGCTGCCCTCTCAATTATAGTGTTAACTGCCATGTTGTTGTTTTCATACTCTTGACTGGGTCTTCTGTCATTTGGTGGAGGGTTACATATATTACTGTTACTACTATTCTTGGTCCTCCCATTGTCATGGTGTTTGCTATGTAGTCTCTGAAACCCTCACAGCCCGGGATGGTCATCTCCTTAAAACTCCATTCTTTTCTCATGATTAGGGCTATCAAGATTAGGGCTATCATGATTATTTTATCAAGATAACCTCAAGATAACCTCAAGGGCCACTCCGCCTCCTCCCCTACCTTCCCTCTCTTTCCATATTACTGTGTACTCCTGGGGAAACACGGCATTCGTTATGATTCCAGAGAATTTTGTTTCAGTGAGTCTGATTACATCTGGGTTCACTTCTTGTGCTCTTTCCCTTTCTCTTTCTTGTGCTCTGTGTGTGTGCATGTGTGTGTGTACTCACCTAGTTGTACTCACCTAGTTGTGTTTGCGGGGGTTGACCTCTGGCTCTTTGGTCCCGCCTCTCAACTGTCAATCAACAGGTGTACAGATTCCTGAGCCTATTGGGCTCTATCATATCTACACTTGAAACTGTGTATGGAGTCAGCCTCCACCACATCACTTCCTAGTGCATTCCATTTACTAACTACTCTGACACTGAAAAAGTTCTTTCTAATGTCACTGTGGCTCATTTGGGTACTCAGTTTCCACCTGTGTCCCCTTGTTCGCATCCCTCCAGTGTTGAATAGTTCATCCTAGTTTACCCGGTCGATTCCTCTGAGGATTTTGTAGGTTGTGATCATGTCCCCCCTTACTATTCTGTCTTCCAGTGTCGTAAGGTGCATTTCGCGCAGCCTTTCCTCATAACTCATGCCTCTTAGTTCTGGGACTAGTCTAGTAGCATACCTTTGGACTTTTTCCAGCTTCGTCTTGTGCTTGACAAGGTACGGGCTCCATGCTGGGGCCGCATACTCCAGGATTGGTGTTACATATGTGGTGTACAAGATTCTGAATGATTCCTTACACAGCTTCCTGAACGCCGTTCTGATGTTAGCCAGCCTCGCATATGCCGCAGACGTTATTCTCTTTATGTGGGCTTCAGGAGACAGGTTTGGTGTGATATCAACTCCTAGATCTTTCTCTCTGTCCGTTTCATTAAGTACTTCATCTCCTATTCTGTATCCTGTGTCTGGCCTCCTGTTTCCACTGCCTATTTTCATTACTTTGCATTTACTCGGGTTGAACTTTAACATCCATTTGTTGGACCATTCACTCAGTCTGTCTAGGTCATCTTGTAACCTCCTACTATCATCATCTGTTTCAATCCTCATCATAAGCTTTTGAATTATCGGCAAACATTGAGAGAAACGATTCTATACCCTCAGGGAGATCATTTACATATGATAAAAAACAGTATAGGTCCAAGGACTGACCCCTACGGGATTCCACTCGTAACGTCTCGCCAATCTGAGACCTCACCCCGTCTCGTTGTCTCCTGTTGCTTAGGTACTTCTGTATCCAACGGAGTACCTTCCCTATCACTCCAGCCTGCATCTCCAGCTTTTTCACTAGCCTCTTGTGTGGTACTCTATCAAAGGCTTTCTGACAATCCAAAAATATGCAGTCTGCCCACCCTTCTCTTTCTTGCCTTATTTTTGTTGCCTGGTCATAGAATTCAAGTAACCCTGAGAGGCAGGACCTGCCATCCCTAAACCCATGTTGATGCTGTGTTACAAAGTTCCTTCGCTCCAGATGCTTCACTAGTTTTTTCGCACAATCTTCTCCATCAGCTTGCATGGTATGCAGGTTAGGGACACTGGCTTGTAGTTCAGTGCCTCCTGTCTATCCCCTTTCTTGTATATCGGGACTACGTTAGCTGCTTTCCAAATATCTGGCAGTTCCCCTGTTGCCAGTGATTTGTTACACATTATGGAGAGTGGTAGGCACAGTTCTCTTGCTCCTTCCTTTAGAACCCAAGGGGAGATTCCATCTGGGCCTATAGCCTTTGTCACATCCAACTCTAGTAAACACTTCGTTATTTCCCTGCTGGTAATCTCAAACTCTTCCAGTGGTTCCTGGTTAGCTCTTCCCTCACTTACCTCTGGAATTTCTCCTTGCTCTAAGGTGAAGACCTCCTGGAATTTCTTATTCAATTCCTCACACACTTCCTTGTCATTTGTAGTGAATCCTTCCGCCCCTATCCTTAATTTAATAACCTGTTCCATTACTGTTGTTTTTCTCCTGATGTGGCTATGCAACAATTTAGGCTGAGTCTTTGCCTTGCTTGCGATGTCATTTTCGTATTGTCTTTCTGCCTCTCTTCTCATCCTGACATATTCATTCCTGGCATTCTGGTATCTTTCTCTGCTCTCCAGTGTCCTGTTATTCCTATAGTTTTTCCATGCCCTTTTACTTTGCTGCTTAGCTAGCCTACATCTCTGATTAAACCATGGGTTTCTCATTTTCATTTCTCTGTTTTCCTTTTGGACTGGGGCAAACTTGTTTGCTGCGTCCTTGCACTTCTGCGTGATGTAATCCACCATATCTTAGGCCGTCTTTCCCCTGAGCTCTGTTTCCCATGCTATATCTGTTAGGAATTTTCTTATCTCCTCATAGTTTCCCTTTCGGTATGCTAACCTTTTGCTTTCGGTATCCCTCCTCGAGTTCAATAACCCTTCTTCAATCAAGTACTCAAACACCAGTACACGGTGGTCGCTCATTCCTACTGGGTCCTCAAAACCAATTTCTCTTATGTCAGAGTCGTTCAGAGTGAAGACTAGGTCGAGTCTCGCTGGTTCGTCATTGCCTCTCATCCTTGTTGGTTCTCTGACATGCTGGGTTAAAAAGTTTCTTGTCACCACCTCCAATAGTTTAGCTCTCCACGTATCCTCGCCTCCATGCGGTTCCTTGTACTCCCAGTCAATCCTTCCGTGAATGAAGTCGCCCATGATGAGCAGATGGGATCTATTTCTACAGGCAGCAGAGGCTGGCCTCTCAATTATAGTGTTAACTGCCATGTTGTTGTTTTCGTACTCTTGACTGGGTCTTCTGTCATTTGGTGGAGGGTTGTATATTACTGCTACTACTATTCTTGGTCCTCCCATTGTCATGGTGCCTGCTATGTAGTCTCTGAAACCCTCACAGCCCGGGATGGCCATCTCCTTAAAACTCCATTCCTTTCTCATGAGTTGGCCACTCCGCCTCCTCCCCTACCTTTCCTCTCTTTCCTTATTACTGTGTACTCCTGGGGAAACACAGCATTCATTATGATTCCAGAGAGTTTTGTTTCAGTGAGTCCGATTACATCTGGGTTCCCTTCTTGTGCTCTTTCCCTTAGGTCACTTGTCTTGCTTGTCTTGTTTGCTTGTGTGTGTGTGTGTGTGTGTGTGTGTGTGTGTGTGTGTGTGTGTGTGTGTGTGTGTGTGTGTGTGTGTGTGTGTGTGTGTGTGTGTGTGTGTGTGTGTGTGTGTGTGTGTGTGTGTGTGTGTGTGTGTGTGTGTGTGTGTGCGCGCGCGTGTGAAAACAAAATCTGTTGATTGATTGACAGCTGAGAGGCAGGCCGAAAAAAAACAGACCTCAACCCCTGCATGCACAACGAAGTGAATTCAGGGGTGCGGCGCCAGACAGTCGGCGCAAATACAATAGGAAATTGTCACCTCAGAGAAGCTAACCTTGGAACATGTCAATTGGGTCAACAGTAACGTGGTCACGAGGCTGTCAGATACGATACCGTCATGTTAATCAACAGGGATTAACCCTTTCACATCAAATGACAGTCGAAGACCTCAAATTCAGCTGTAGAGCAGGAGAACACATGTAGAGACAGAACAGTGGGAGAAGTGGTGTAGGGTGAAGTATGTTTTTGGCTCCCGGAAAAACATCGTCTCAAGGTCACGTGGAACGTCCGGATAGTAAGTACGGCTTTCTTGTTCCCACCACCTTGTCATTCAATTATCTTTGCCTCAGTTTATGGAACATAGTTAGGAAGTGTTTTTTTAAATGTGTTAAATAAAGTCATATTTTCAAGTGTCATTCCCGTGTGTATTAATGGTTCCTGTTTTAGTGATATTGGGCTTACTGTCTTCTTTGACCCTAGTGACCTTATTCCATTAATTCCAGTACTCATTCACCGTCAGTCCCTTGTTGAGGTGTGGCAGTACTGAGTGTGTCCCGCCTTGCTCCCGTGTTTTTATTGTACACACCCAAGTGGTTTGAGGATTATTTAAGTGACAGGCGAGGATCCTTTTACCACCGATTTGTTCCTTACATCTGTGCCGGTAGGATATTATATGACATACAAGTTCTACGGTTCTCTCTTTCTTCGGTCCCCCTGTCTGGAAAACTCAGGGTGGTGGCAGCGTTATTCATTATTTGGTAAGTCATACGAAGACCGTTGCATCTAATTTTTGTATCCCTCTATTGCTCTCTCTCTCTCTTGTTAGCTCTCACACTTTTTCACTCACTCTCACTCTCTCTCGAGGTCTCCACTCTCCCTCCATCTCTTTCTCCTGCACCCTTGCTCTCTCTCGCTCTCGCTCACTTTCTCTTGCTCTCACTCTCAACTCCCTTAAGTTGTCTATGTAAATCTCAGTCTATCTTGAATAATTGTTTAAGTCCTCGTATGAAATAAAAATATTACAATAGCAGCGAGCACCAGTTATTACAATGGTGATAGCGGCTTCCATAATGACAATGGTAGCAGAGGTGCTCTTACTATCCATCATTACACACTGATGCCTGATTTTTCTGATCCTGTGTACTTCTTTCTTTGCTTTTTGACCAGCTTGTGTTGCTTTTCGGTGTCCTTTCCATATACCATATGGTATACTACATGGTAAGTCCCTTTGTCCCTCATTTTTTACTTTCCAGCCAGTATATACTGCACTGGTGCATTACTCTGAAAGATTACTTTCACAGGTCGACTCCTTCCTATTTGGAACCAACCAAGTCTACTGTAATGTTCAATTTCCTTGGATGCCTCTTGATCCTGTATTCCCCTGAGGATTACTGCAATCTCTTTCTGGTCACCTTCTTTTCACCTTTTCGATGTGTCCCCCTCTGGCTCTGACAAATTGATGATTATCCCTAATTTCTCTCTCTCCAGCTCCTGCCTTGCACTGTTCATAAACTGTTAACTTTTTACAGCATCTATTACTGCTGCCTTACTTATATGTTTTCCCTCGGACCCCTTAGCTATTCCAGCAAATGGTTTGTCAGATCTTGTTCATCCCATTTTTTGTTATATTCTCTATGTTTTTATTCTATGTTCTGTTGTCTCCTGTTGTCTTGCCTCCTCGGCTGCCTTCCCCTGATTTTAAACTAGCCTGAAACCCATTAATATTTTCCCTCTCTTTTGTAGTTTATTTATATAAATTTCTTTAAATTCTTCAAGGTAGCTGCTGGTTCTTACTCTTGTCAAGGTTTTTATTAAGGTTTTATTAAGTGTGTTTCTGTAGACATTGACAGTAAACAAAATTCATGCAACGTGTCATACATTAGAGCTAAATCAAATAGCAACTGTTCTGAAGTTAGCTTTTTCAACCGACATTGACTGATTTTTCTATCATTTCCAAAGGTTTCGGACCGCTGCCAGGGGGTGCGGAGGTGCCCACCTGTACTTCAGTAGTTGCCCGGCGGGCATGGTGGTTGGTGGAAGCTCGTTGTTGTTAACGTGTCTTGCATAATGGGGGAGCCCCCTTAACCCCATTTTGCGGGCTCGTTCGGTGGGCCTGGATTATCCTACCATAGAATTAGTTTTGTGTGACATGCTGCGTGTCTCCATAGCTGAGATCTATGGTGTGGAATTGGTATCTTCGCATTCGGGCTATTGTGAAGTTTGCGGAAGAGGAAGACTACAGTGTGTTTTTACGACATTACGAGGGGTGGTCATTGCCCCTGCCGGACACTGCTGGTATGGTGACTGTTTCTGACCAGAGTGGTGCTCTCACTTTTGTCAGCATTCATGTTGTGCCCCTGGAGTTCCCTGAGGACTGCTGCAGAGGTATTTTGGGTGGTTTAGAACTGTCATGAGTGTGAGGATTAATATGGTTTCCTCTGGGAAACTTAAGGGTATTTGAACTAGTATACGCACTCTGGGGATGTGGCTGCGGTTGGACATCTTGTCCTCGGTGCAGCTCATGGAATATTACATCGCATTTACTACACCCATCAGCCTCGCACCTGCTTTCGCTGTGGTTTGTTGGGCCACCTGGCTGCTGGCTGCTCGTCGGATGTCGTCGCTCTGGTGATTCTTTTTCGTGAGGAAGATTTCTCGCTGCTGGCTGTGAAAGCGAACCTAGTGGGTGAGGTTGTGGACGAGGCTTTGGCTGCTATGTCGCATCCTTTGTACATCCACATATAGCAGGTGAACTGCTATATGTGTGTACTCACCTAGTTGTGTTTGCGGGGGTTGAGCTCTGGCTCTTTGGTCCCGCCTCTCAACCGTCAATCAACTGGTGTACAGATTCCTGAGCCTACTGGGCTCTTTCATATCTACATTTGAAACTGTGTATGGAGTCAGCCTCCACCACGTCACTTCCTAGTGCATTATTAACTACTCTGACACTGAAAAAATTCTTTCTAACGTCTCTGTGGCTCATCCGGGTACTAAGTTTCCACCTGTGTCCTCTTGCTCGTGTCCCACCTGTGCTGAAGAGTTTGTCTTTGTCCACCCTGTCAATTGCCCTGAGAATTTTGTAGGTGGTTATCATGTCTCCCCTTACTCTTCTGTTTTCCAAGGATGTGAGGTTCAGCTCCTTTAGCCTTTCCTCGTAGCTCAATCCTCTCAGTTCCGGGACGAGCCTGGTGGCATACCGCTGAATCTTCTCTAACTTTGTCTTGTGTTTAACTCGGTATGGACTCCAGACTGGAGCTGCATACTCCAGGATTGGTCTTACATAAGTGGTATACAGGGTTCTCTGTGTGGCTGTCTGTGTGTGTGTTTGTGTGTTCTGTCCTCCCCGGTCCCTGTATGTGTTCCGGTTCCGTATGCGTGTCTGTGTCGGTTATGTATTTTCTGTGGCCCTTATGGCTTGATTTGTCCTCTGTGTTCGTTCTGTGTGTACTTTTGTGCTAAAAGGCTGTTTTTGTGTATTGCTTTTGTGATGTGTGTGTTTGTGTGTCCTGTTTTGTGCTTGTAACGTTCTTCAGTTACCGTTTTGTAGGTCCTTCAGGCCTGTGGTTTTGTGCTTTTGTTTATCCTGTACGTTTTTTTTCTTGTCCTTGTTCGCATGCTCTGCATGTAAAAAAAAAATCCAAATCTTGTTTCATCTCTCATTGCTTTTTCAAAATTAAGACAAAGTACTTCATAATTTTTCCACATTGCTAAAACTGTTCGAAACGAGCTGGCCACCCACCTGGAGCTCAGAACACGATCTATTTTGCAAATCTGTGGTTCAAGTTGAGAGACACATTCAGATAGTTCCTTCTCATTTAGAAGTGATCTACTGTAAACTGAGTACAATTTGTCCATAAATGCTTGAAAATGATTAATTCCATGAACTTCTCTCACTGAATCACCTACTTCAAGTTCTAATCTGTGATTAAGACAGGGCCAGATTATTATATCATGGTAACGTTCCTTGAGAATTGTTGCAACACCAGATTTGACACCAAGCATGATACTTGCCCTATTACTGGCAAATGCTACAAGGTTCTGTTTTAAAGATAAGTAATCAAACCTATGATAATTGAGACAGCTCAATAGATCCCTAGCAATAGTTGCTGCTTTCTGATCAGGTAGTTCAATTAGATCTAAGAACATGAAATTGGGATTAACTTCCTTATTGCTTTCACATTTCAAGTAAACTATCAAGGTTGTTTTAATACTCAGGCTTGTTGATTCGTCAATGAACATAAATTTTGATATTTATCTGCTTGATATGCTGTCAATTTTTTTTTTTTATTGCACATGGATCCAGTTTGAAAATTTAAACTAGATACAGTCGAAACACAACTTTTGCTACTTTCACTGTTATCATTATCAGTTCCCTGTACATTATTCTTCTTACACTCCTGATTTTGTTTACGAAAAAACGAAGTCAACAATGTTTGCTTAGAAGCCCTGATGGGGTTGTTTGTGAGAAAAAACGCATCTGTATTAGAGAGAACTCTATGGACCACCAGCTACCACTTTATTTTTTTTATTGCCTTGCTGGCCGCCAGGGGGTCAAGACGTGCTCGCCTGACCTGCCAGTTGTTGCCTCGTGTTGAGTGGAGGCGGGTGCTGTTTGGGGTGCGGTGCCTAGTTGATACCTGGTTGATTGGGTTCTGGGAGTTCTTCTACTCCAAAGCCCGGCCCGGGGCCAGACTTGACTTGTGAGAGTTTGGTTCACCAGGCTGTTGCTTGGAGCAGCCCGCAGGCCCACACACCCACCACAGCCCGTTGGTCAGTCGCTCCTTGAATGAAACAATCTAGTTTCCTCTTGAAGATGTCCACGGTTGTTCCTGTAATATTTCTGATTGAGCTGATTGAGTGCGCCCACTAGCCGGGGACCCGGCTGGCGGTATGGTTGTTGGTGGTGATTCCCGCGTTCGGCGGGTTGACACGGTGCGCTTAGATTTTTCTGGTGCTGAGGACTGGCCGATTGTGGAGTAGTGCTCTTGGATGTGCTCTGTGTGGACGTTGCTGATTTGCTGGGGCTGGAGAAGCTCTCGCTTACTCGAGTGGCGGTGTCGTTCGCCACATCGTTGTTTTACCGGGAGTTTGTGGAGCGCTGGGATGCCCGCACGCTTTCTATCCCTGAATCAGCTGTGACCGTGGAGATCTCGGATCCCTGGGGGCCCTTAACATGTGTGAGTGTGCACGGTATGCCGGTGACTTTCCCCGGGGAGGAGCTGAAGTGGGTGTTTACGAGGTATGGTGTGGTGGTGAACCACCGGTTCAACACTTTGAGTGCCGGCCGGCTGAAAGGAGTCCGTATAGGCACTTGTACGCTCGTCATCCGGGTCACTTCCCCTATTCCGTCCAGGATTTTGTATCGTGGACTCCCTCTCTGGATCTTTTATCAGGGCCAGACTAGGACCTGTTTCCTGTGTGGTGCTGTGGTCCATGTGGTGGCCGGCTGTGACGCTCCTCGTGCTGAGGTCCCTTCGGTTTTTCTGGAGGGTGGCATTCCTTGCTTGTCTGAGAGGGGTTTCCTCGGTGGATCCTCGCTCTGTCCTAGTGCCTGGTGTGGTTCCTGTGGCAGTTTCAGCGGGCGTTCCATCTGGCCCTGCTTTGTCTGGCCCTGGTGTGTCTGCCCCTCCGGTGAGCTCTGTGGACCTGGTGCCTCCTGCTTCGGATCTTCGTCGTTCGGTGGTTGTGGAGGTGCATCCGCGGCCGGTTGATTCCGTGGATGCCTTGGATGCTGCTGTAGGGGTGGTGCCTGCTTCTCCTGCCGACGCCCGTTTGCTTACCAGGGCTGTCGGGGTTGTGGTGGGTGAGCCCTCCCCCCCGCCCTCAGCCTCTGCCTTGTCTCCCTCGTTGTCTTTGATGGTCTCCTCGCTCCCCAGTGCCTCTTCACCTGCGCCGGCTCTGTCATCCGTGGTGGATCCCTCCCATGTGCTGGAGAGTGTTCTCCCGCCTGATGTGTCTGCTCCTTCTCAGTCTCCGATCTCCGGGCGTGATAGTGGCTCAACAGCCTTGTGCTGTTGAGGCTACTGTTCTCGTGATCGTGCTGCCCCGGCTTTGGGGCCGCCTGCCGCTGGTTCTTCTGGGGAAACGCTTGCCGGGGGTGATAGTTCCGACGATCGGTGGTCTCTTTTTAAGTGCCGTCGTTCGGCTCGGGCTGCGTCGCCTTGCTGGTCATGGGCTGAGGAGCGAGATGCGATGGATGATGTGGCTGTGGACGTCGCTGTGTTGTCTTCTGTGGCGCCTTCTGTGTTGGACGCTGTGCCCCTGCTGATGGCTCCCCTCCGTGGGCGGCTGCCCCGGGTGATCACGGCCTGGGTTGTGGTGCTGTCGAAGGATGTACGTCGGGGGGCCTCTGCCCCTGTTTCGGTTGGTGGGGGCACTGGGGCGCCTGCAGAGGCATCCTCCGGGGGGCTGGTGCGGTGCCCAGCGTCGACCGCGGTGAGCGCCCTGGGGCCCAGGCAGGTGTGCGGCATGATGTGTGGCATGGTGTGCGGCCCTGTGACCAGCTTCCTCGGGGGACACCCATCCCTTTCGTCCTCCCGTCCGGCGAGGTGGTCGACAGAACTCAGGTTACTGTGACTTTTGCGAGTGATGACCTGGTGCGTCCTGTTCCCTGGTGCCCTTCTACCGTCTGGGTTCCACAGGTGCGGCGTTTTGTCTCGGGAGTGCCGAATTCGAAGCCTCGGCCAACTGCGACTCCTGGATGTCCGATTCCTGCCGGTGACCAACTTCTTTGGGAAGCTTATTGCTTGCGTTTTCCAGCTCGGGAGTACCCGGAGAAGTATGAGTGATTGGTGTGGTTGGTGTCTATCTGTGTTGTGCGTGGTGATTCCACGGTGCCTGCGTACACGGGTGGGTGTGCTTGTCTGTGCGTGTGGATGGTGTGGGTGCTGTTCCTGGCCCTGCATGGCCTGTTTTGTTGTAATTGCGATTTGTTTTGTGTTTTGCCTTTAGTGTTGTGTGTGTGGTGACTGTATTTCGGTTGTGGTTGCTCCTTTGCTCCTGCGTGGGCCGCTGTGTTTTGCCCTGTGTGTGTTTGGTTTATCTTGTATGGTTATTTCCAGTATGGGTGCTTGTTGCGCATTTGTCTCTGTCATTTGTCAAACACCCCTTTTTACTTTGTTTTTTTTTTGTGCTACTGTGTATTGGGTGTTCTTTTGCCATTTTCTACTGTTATTTATCTTTTTCATGTACTATGTGTTTTTGCTTTGTGCTGCTTATGGGGTTATGTACGGCGTATGTGTGCGTGTGCATTGTTTTCTTATGTGTACATTTTTCTGTTCTTCTTGTTCTTACCGTTTCATTTCCCTGTTTATGCATTTGCTCTACTTTTGTTTTCTTGTTTTCTGAAATTTTGTATTTTGCCTTTAATTCGGTAGTTTCGGGGATCTGGCGTTCTGTACTATTCTGCACATGTGTTTGTATTCGGCTGCCTATGTTTTATGTTTTGTTATTTATTTCTTGTGCCATTTATCTGTACCGTTCTGGTTCTGTGATCGATCCTGTGCCCGTTTTGAGGTTCTCCTTTTTTTTGTTCTCTTATGTCCTGTGTTAATGTAATACTTTTTTGTGATGTACCTTGTGTAGTTCTTTTATAAAAAAAAACTTTATTTTTTTTGTGGGGGGGGGGGGAGTAAAGAGGATGGAGAGGCATAGGTGAAGGGAGGTTTAGAAGTGGGAAATACAGTTAGTTATGAAAGCGGGCAGGCTGTCCGCCTTGTTGCCAGTTTACTAATGTCACTGAAACAAAGTAGCAGAATTGCCAACTCAGTATTTCACATGGTGCTGGCTAGAACTACCCCAAAAAGCACTAAATTATGTAACGTTGTGTGTAGCAGTTTTGTCATTTTACCTGCTAAGTATTTAATACTAAAATAATAAAATTTGTCGTTTATTTATCTCTGTTGTATAAATAATGAATACCTGTCTATTGAACTACTGCTAAAGCCATGATCATTATCGCTGAATATTCGTATCCAAAGCGGTAGGTTGGTAACGTTGTCTCATACCGTTTGTCTCAAATAAGGGACAGGAATCGTTCACGAGTGTCAAGTATTATGTTTCCAGATTCGTACCAGTACAATTCAACATGTTTACTTTGGAAATATATGAAAAATTAAATATTATTGATTCTTTAAAAAAAATAAGAAATATAACACTATTAATTTATTAGTGATGTAATACTAATATTTTCCTGACACAATCAATCCTCACCCACAAGCCATTACTCCCTTTTCCCCTCATCCTCTCTCCCTTCCCCCTCATCCTCTCTCCCTTTCCCTCATTCCATCATATACCAGCAGAGCGTCCATATAAGAAGAAGTACTCTACTCAGCGAGAGTCCTGCAATGGATTTGTGCTCCAAATTTTATAACAGCCGGAGCACTACACCAAAGTGTGCTCCTCGCAATTCTACTCCTGTAATTATGTGTTGGTGGAGAATATTTTGTCATTCAATGTTTTCCTCTCCAACACTGAACTTCTAATCCTCTTCCATTATTTATTTCGTTTATTAATTTCAGTAAATATTTGCTGTTGTAAATCGCCATGGGTAGAAGGTGTTGGGGATAAAGGGGAAGGGGGGGACTTGTCACAGTGTAGATCTGGCAAGGGTGGGAGGAGTGTGGGAGTGTAGGTGTTGTTGTTGTTGTTGATTTAGGGGCGACGACGATCGTGGGATCGGATGCGCCCCGGCGTACCCGTGAAGGGTGAATTACGAAGTCTGGAAAGGTGGAACGCCAAGCGAAATCGCAAAACGAGTGACGCCAATCACTAGAAACCAATATGCCATACGGCAAATAAACGCACAGTCAGGCAGATGATAGGGGACCCCCAGGAGTCCCTCAGGGTGACAAGCACCGGCCCCGCCCCACACAGAGAACACCAGGTAGAAAACCAAAACTCTGCCCCCAACTAAAACGCAAAAAGTCATCCAGTGTTCTCCGGCAGAGCAGAAGCCAGCCGCCCACCACGGCTGAGGGCACACCAGGAACCCACCAAGACCCACCAACCCCTGGCACCTCTCGGCCAAGCCGGCTCCCGAACACCGTCACCCCGCTGGGAGAACCAGCCAGAACACGTCAAAAAAAAATCTATCAACAATCCTGTGACCCAAGGCGATATGTGCGCCAGGCGTCGTACAATCGGACCGCTGAAAAGGAATGCCAAACGGCAGTAGCAAAGCCAAAACGCGAAAACAATACGTGACCAGGCGGAGGAGGCGTCCAGACGTTCGCTCGGCTTCAAGGTTGAACCAGGAGTCCGTTCGGAGTGTGGGTGTGGGAGGGGCATGGATCTGTTTTCACTTACTGCTAACCCGGCTAATTAACTGACATTCTCCACACTTTTTCTCTATGTCCCTACTACTGTCATAGTCACTTACCATATATTTTAACAATTGCACAATCCTTGCACTATATTATTGTCCTTTTCGTGTTACTGATACTTTGCTCACTTCGCATTAAACACTGTGGGACCCTCATTACTATATGGCAACCCCAGCTGTGACCTCACATGTAAACACTTGCCATACCATACACCATGACGGACTCCTGGTTCAACCTTGACAACGAGCGGACGTCTCGACATCTGCGAGTGGGAGCCGCCTGATAACGTTCTTTTATTGCATTTTGGCTTTGCTACTGCCGTTTAGCATCTCTATTCAACGGTCCGGTTCTACGGCACCTGGTGCATATATCACCTTGGGTCATGGGATTGTTGATAGATTTTTTTTGTCTTCTGGCTGGTTCTCCCGGCGGGGTGACGGTGTTCGGGGGCCGGCTTGGCCGAGAGGTGCTGGGGGTTGGTGAGTCTTGGTGGGCTCCTGGTGTGCCCTCAGCCGTGGTGGGCGGCTGGCTTCTGCTCTGCCGGAGAACACTGGATGACTTTTGTGTTTTAGTTGGGGGCCGAGTTTTTGGTTTTGCTACCCAGTGTTCTCTGTGTTGGACTGGGCCGGTGCTTGTCACCTCGAGGGACTCCTGGGGTTCTCCAATCAATTGCCTGTCTGCGTTTCTTTGTCACATGGTAACCCGTTCTCGCACTTGCTAATAGTCAATATTGGCTTATTTAATAAGTGCATATGTGACATACTAATTGATTGTGAATATTTTAGTTTACCTTGAAAAGCTTCATAGAAAACACCGACCTCACCTAACCTTCTTAGTATGTTAAGATAAGCATCTTATTGCTTTTTAATTACAATTATTACTTAACCTATACCGTTGGTAGTTTATGGATTTATGGATTCACAATTCCAACCCCTGCAACTTCCGGGGAGGGAGCCACAGCATCTGGCTCAAGTACAGAACTCTTCCAGAGCTTAACAGTCAAATCGTCCCCTGCCGACTACTTCGGTTCCCTCTCCACAACACTCCACCATGCCTCGTCTTGTGTACTACCAGGCGGCGAACCATTGTCACGAGGGACATCATCCATCACAGGCACTACTCCGCCAACAGGCTGATCAACCTGTCCTCTTAAAAATAACAGCGCTTTTGGCCGTTTGCCCATATCGACGAAAGTGGATGTAATTTGAAAATGAAAAAAAAAT
>NC_091179.1:2089345-2099345 GCF_040958095.1 Procambarus clarkii
GGATAGTGGGGACGACGAGGGGACAGGGGAGGGGGTAATGGTGGGGAGGACGAGGGAACGGCTGAGTTGAGGATGGTAGGGACGAGGGGGACAGAGGAATGGAGAATGGTGGGGAGGACAGGGGGAGTGGAGAATGGTCGGAAGGAAGAGGGGATGGGGATGGGGGGGGAAAGGTAGGAAGGATGAGGGGACGGGGGAGTGTGAGATGGTGGGGGAGGACGAGGGGACGGTGGAGTGAGGGATGGTGGGGGAGGACGAGGGGACGGTGGAGTGTGGGATGGTGGGGAGGACATGCAGATGGGGGGGGGGGAGAGGAATGGTTGGGAGAGCGAGGGGACGGGGACGGGGGAAATAGTGGCGACGGCTGGGGGACAGGAGAAGGTTGCTGTGTTGCGGAACCACAGCAAAGCATGGCCGGGTACAGCTAGTTGGTGTGAAATTGGGTCTTAATACCGTTATTTGAATAAATTATATAAACTATTTTCGCAAATATAAGAGTTTGCAAATCACTTTTAACAAGAAAAAACATTTGTGTGTGTTAATGTTGATTGAGGTGCAAGGACAATGGATGGAGTGTTTTTCACCTGTCCTCTTAAAAAGAACGTCGCTTTTGGCCGTTTGCCCGTATGGCCGAATATGGACGAAATTTGAAAATGAAAAAAAATGAAAATAAATTTGAGATTTTTTTTTTCAACAACAGTAAGTTAAGGTTCCTCTGATAGGTTAGGTGGGCAGGAAATTCTCATAAAGTTTCAAAACGGTATGCAAAATGTTAATGGAAAGTTTCCTTTTCTAAGCTTGCCGAGTAAGCCGGACGACTCAAACAGAAAACGGAACAGTACGTCACTTATGTGAGTCGATTTCATTTCAAATTCCGTCCAAATTTGGCCATAGTGCGCATACGAGCGAAAAGTGACGTTATTTTTTAAAAGGACGGGTTGTGTAATGACTCTTGCATAACCCGTTCCAACTAGATCCGCAGGGCCATGCCTATGTTTTCAATAACTTGTAAAACAATTTTCTATAACATTATAATACTGAAGTTTTCTATATTAATGTCTATGAAGGTGATTTAAATTTGTATGTACATGTGTATTAAATTTATATATATATATATATATATATATATATATATATATATATATATATATATGTCGTACCTAGTAGCCAGAACGCACTTCTCAGCCTACTATGCAAGGCCCGATTTGCCAAATTAGCCAAGTTTTCATGAATTAATTGTTTTTCGACTACCTAACCTACCTAACCTAACCTAACCTAACTTTTTCGGCTACCTAACCTAACCTAACCTATAAAGATAGGTTAGGTTAGGTTAGGTGGGGTTGGTTAGGTTCGGTCATATATCTACGTTAATTTGAACTCCAATAAAAAAAATTGACCTCATACATAATGAAATGGGTAGCTTTATCATTTCATAAGAAAACAATTAGAGAAAATATATTAATTCAGGAAAACTTGGCTTATTAGGCAAATCGGGGCCTTTCATAGTAGGCCGAGAAGTGCGTTCTGGCTACTAGGTACGACACACATATATATATATATATATATATATATATATATATATATATATATATATATATATATATATATATATATATATATATATATATATATTTATATATATATATATATATATATATATATATATATATTGTCGGAAAATCCGACACCATATAATAATATCATTCAGACAGATAATAATAGCTGTGTTGTATAAACAAGTTAACCCATAGAAAACGTAACTTGCAGTGGAATTACCGTCTAAAGAAAACGGGATATCATCACCACATACTATTATATTCACCACCTATTATGGTGGGAATTATTCTTAAATACATTAGTCTTTGGACTTTACCATCATAAAAACATCTCATATAAATTAACTTAATTATCAATATTAAAGTAAATGTGACCCTTCTATCACTTTCTGTCATCTGGACAATGTAAGCCAGGCGTCAGTGAGGAAGGAGGGGAGCCATTGTTGTTGTCACCTCCGAGACGCGTGGAGCAAATTCGGCTCCTATCATATCTGGACAATTTCGGCCAGTAGTGTCAGTAGTATGGAGTGTTAGACATTGCCATTGTTTATACTAAGACCACAGAGGCTCACGGGAGCAAATACGGCTCCTGTTAATTTTACTTGGACATAGTGTTATGGAAACCAAAGGTGTACCATCTTCAACACGCTGTCTACAAATTCAAGTTAAGTGTCTATCCGAAACCCGTTTATCATTCATTTATGGCCATTAATGTCAGGATATAGGGTGATCCGGTTAGAACACGAGGCAGCCTCAAACTAAAGGTAATTAAGCCAGGTCTTTATTGTTCCATGTACAGTGTTTCTCTGATATACCTGTCATATATAGGATTCTGGCTTTACAGCTAGCACCCTTTTGACAGGTCAAGACGAGGAAGCATGCTTTGTGCATCAGTTACCAGGGTGATGGAAGCTACCTCAAAGAGGGAAAATGTGGTGTCTACATCCTGGTTATACCTGCTGTACAAATAAGATAAGGAATCTCTTCAATGTATGTAGTCTAATATTGTAGTTTGATTGGCTGCATATATATAAATTTAATTAATATAAACCCCCCCTAATGTGTAGAGGATCGATTTGTGAGATTATGAGATTATTGCAGAAATACAGTCCACTCATTATCATACAAATTGCTATCGAAGTATATAAATTAACGTAAATATAAATTAAATAAATATAAATCTCACAGGTCGGTTCCCACACACACACACACATATATATATATATATATATATATATATATATATATATATATATATATATATATATATATATATATATATATATATAAATATATATATATATATATATAATTTGCCTAATAAGCCAAGTTTTCCTGAATTAATATATTTTCTCTAATTTTTTTTCTTATGAAATGATAAAGCTACCCATTTCATTATGTATGAGGTCAATTTTATTTTATTGGAATTAAAATTAACGTAGATATATGACCGAACCTAACCAACCCTACCTAACCTAACCTATCTTTATAGGTTAGGTTAGGTTAGGTAGCCGAAAATGTTTGGTTAGGTTAGGTTGGTTAGGTAGTCGAAAAACAATTAATTCATGAAAACTTGGCTAATTAGGCAAATCGGGCCTTGCATAGTAGGCTGAGAAGTGCGTTCTGGCTACTAGGTACGATATATATATATATATATATATATATATATATATATATATATATATATATATATATATATATATATATATATATATATATATATATATATATATATATATTTATATATAAATATATGTATATATATATATATATATTATATATATATACATATATATATATATATATATATATATATATATATATATATATATATATATATATATATATATATATGTATATTAGTATATTTTGGTAGCAGTCTTTCCTTTAGACATATATTATTAAATATGACAGAAAAAGTAAGA
The DNA here is from genome assembly GCF_040958095.1 of Procambarus clarkii. Taxonomy (NCBI): domain Eukaryota; kingdom Metazoa; phylum Arthropoda; class Malacostraca; order Decapoda; family Cambaridae; genus Procambarus; species Procambarus clarkii. The sequence continues at coordinate 2,092,827 of NC_091179.1, forward strand.
TTAATAATTCTAACACGAATTTTCTCAATCTTTCGTACATTTCTTTTCACTGTTGGTGGTAATTCAAAAATCAATTCTTCAAAACGACCCGTTTCGAATTTCCAAAACGAATTCACGACCCAGCAGCAAGGAATCAAGCCTTCACGATAAAATATCGCCATGATCTGATTCGTGATCAGATATACAAGGCAGAAAATGAAATCAAAGACAACAAAACTCAACTACTTCATGCTACGAACGAGTGGAGAAATAGCAACATCGACGAAAGTATCCGTACTCGCATTGAACAACACCTCGACATCCTCACAGACCGACATCACCTCAGCACTGAAACAAAGATTATCAAGAAACTAACAACGTTATATGGAGGACCTATGGCAATTCCACGACCAAGAGATGGCTTCCTGAACCTTGCAGGAATTAACCTCACTGAGGACCAAGCCACTCTCCTAAATCTGGGCATAAACTGTCACGTTATGTCCAGACCGAATTAGATGGCCTGGAAAGTGGAGTTGGAAATTCTGTTGGACGACATATTCGACCTCGAGACACAAAAAAAGGTCACTACCAAAGATACCTTACAAGCAGAACTTATTGCGGAAGGAGGAAAGAATCGAGGCAATTACAGAAGTACCATACTGTCCCCCGAGCTCAAAGCGGCAGCTAAGAGCCTTCGTGAGAACAAGGAGATAGTTGTCAGGAGAGGTGACAAGTCGCCAATATACGTCATTCTTAAAAAAGACGAATATCTGGCGAAAATGAACCTCATACTCTCTGACCAAACTAAATTCCAAAGGGTAAGGAAGGACACTACAGCCGAATTGAAAGCAAAGGTCAACAAACTGATCGAAACTGTGAACGCCAAGAAATCAGGACTCCACCTGCCAAAGATTATTGGGGAATATAAACCTGGATATGCGTATGGAAATGTCAAGACACACAAGCCTGGAAACCCACTTCGGCCAATCATTAGCCAGATACCCACACCCACGTACAGACTGGCGAAGCGACTCAACGGCCTGCTGACTCCTTATGTCCCTTGCGCCTTCAGCCTGAAGTCTCCAAAGGAATTTGTTGACTTACTGCGGGGCACACGGGCCACAGGAATAAGAGCCTCGTTGGACGTAGAATCGCTGTTCACCAACGTACCTGTGGACGAGACAATCGGGATAATAGCCGACAGAGTGTATCGTGATCCAGCCTGTACTCCTCTTGACATACCAGAAAAAATCCTAAGGAAACTACTCCAAGCCTGTACTAAAGAGGCACCCTTTTTGAGCCCGGATGGGCACATGTATAAGCAAGTAGATGGGGTCGCCATGGGTTCTTCCCTAGGTGTCCTGTTTGCAAACTTCTACATGGGTACCATCGAGCAAAAAGTCTTAGTCGACATGAACTTGAAACCGGCCATATACTGCAGGTATGTTGACGACATTTTTACACAGGTACCTGATGTCAGACATCTGCAGGAGCTGAAGGAGGCATTTGAGCGGAGTTCCGTACTGCGTTTCACTTACGAGATGGAAAAGGATGGGAAGCTGCCCTTTCTTGATGTAACAGTCATGGAAAAGAGCGGAGGTTTCCACACTGCAGTCTACACTAAGGAAACGAACATAGGAATGTGCCTAAATGCCAAAAGCGACTGCCCAGATAGGTACAAGAGGAGTGTTGTTAACGCATATGTCGACCGTGCTCTCAGCCACAGCTCAGAATGGAAGCAAGTCGACGAAGAACTCTGTAGGGTAAGGCAGGTCCTAGTCAACAACGGCTTCTCCAATGGTTTCGTCGAAGACATCATAAAAAGGAAAGTGAAACACCATGCAACCTCTGAAGAGACAACTAACACAACACCTATACCCCCTATTAGACTATTTTACAGGAACCTCTTCTCCACAGCTCATAAAACGGAGGAAAGGGTCCTGAAAGATATTGTTAATAGAAACGTTACTGTAAGCTCCAAAAAACCCAGTATATAGGCAAGACAACAACATCTCTTTCTAGGCGTTTAACGATGCATAAGCAACAGGGCTCCATTAAGGAACATATAATCTCTTCCCACAACCAAACCATCGCCAGAGAAATCCTAGTAAACAACAAAGAAACCATTGATAGATACAGCGATAGCAGGCGGCTTGACGTTTGCAAGGCACTACACATCAAGAAGTCAACACCAGCAATCAACAGCCAATTAATGCACAACTTTATTCTACCCACCTCAAGACTCCGCTCCAATATAGAAGCATCAAGAAATATGGACCAATAGGCTTTCTACAAACACTTCTATTCAATACCCATTGTTTCGTGTTCTGTCTTGTGTTGATGAAATTAATACCCTATTAATGCCACCTCTTGTTCTGTCTTGTGTTGATGAAATTAAAACCCTATTAATGCCACCTCACCCCATCCACCTCACTCAAATGTAGATATAAAATCGGAGATGCGTAAGTTCTATTCTCATAATAATAATAATAATAATATACAAGTTCTATTCAGTTGTGTATTTGTAAACTAAAGTCTTTGAAAATGTAATAAGTTTTACGAAACGCGCTCGTGTCGCGTCAGACTAGAAATAAAAATGAATTTTGGAGAATTGATTTTTGATTTACCTCCAACAGTGAAAAGAAATGTACGAAAGATTGAGAAAATTCGTGTTAGAATTATTAATCTTACTTTTTCGGTCATATATATATATATATATATATATATATATATATATATATATATATATATATATATATATATATATATATATATATATATATATATATATTCAATTTGTTTCAATTTTCCTCCGTGGTCTGACACTGTCACATTTTTAATCACGTTGTTTATTTTCGTGATACACACACACACACACACACACACACATGCACACACACACACATTCTAAATATAATCTATACTTGTGACTTGTCTTGTCTTGTGACCATCGTGTTGGGTGGACGTGGGTTGGGAGCTCCTGGTTCAATACTTGTGACTTGGACTTGTCTTGTGACCATCGTGTTGGGTGGACGTGGGTTGGGAGCTCCTGGTTCACTAGTGGAGTGGGAGGGGTAATCAGGCAACTTCGAAGGGAAAAAGTGTGTACAAGTGAATGAAAAAACCTTGAGTTTTGGCCAGAGCCATAAGGTAGTGAAGAAAAACAGTTTAAATAGCGTAATTCAAAATAGTTGAGGAAGTATTGTGGCAGTGTGGAGCAGACCTCACCGACCTCTGACCGCGTGACCTCACCCCGGCAGCAACCTTCTACCACCACGTGGGACGACGCTTGGAGATTCACTCACCTATTGTGTTAGCAGGACGGTAAGATACTTGGAACCCCAGTGGGTAAGGTTGCATTATAGCAATGACTAGGTCAGGAAGGGTGTCTAGGTCCAACAGTATTATGATTGAGGAAGAAGATAGGTTTGTGGAGAAGATGATTGGGAAATTTGTAGAGAAGAGGGATGTTTGGATAGGTGATCTAATCCAGGGGATTAAAAGTGAAGTCTTTAATAAGATACAGGGCGAGGTTCAAAGACTCAAACAAGAGTTTATGGATTATATTCAAGAGGAAATCAGGAAGAGCAGGGTAGAATGGCAAGGAGAAATATCTAGGCTTACTAATGAATTTGGCAGGAATAAGGGAAGCTTGGCAGGGGAAGGGGGAGTAGTAGTAGGTGGAGTAGCGGGTGTAGGAGGGGTGGGGGTCAGCCAGGGAGAGGGCCACCAGCATGACCCTGAACTGAGAAAGAGGACAATCATAATCCATGGATTACTTGAAGCCAGGGCACCATCGAGGCAGGAAAGGATGGAGATTGAGGATTTGGAACTACAGGGGATCTTGAGAGACATGAGAGCCCAGATGGCAGGGAATGAGGTGCAAGTCCACCGACGCATTGGACCATACAACTGTAACAGGAAACGACCTGTCCTGGTACAGTTCACTAACGAAGAGGCAGTGGATTACATACTGCATCACAAAAACCTACTCAGAGGTAGCGAAAATTACTACAACGTATTTATTGACAAATTCATGACGAAGGAGGAACAGATTGCCCACAGAGCAAGCAAACAACAGTACGACTCTTCCCATTTGAGCGCAGCTACACACCCCAGTGCTAAACCACCCCATGCTAACCAGCTCACACGTGCTTCTCAGGTCACCCCTTCCCCAAATCAGCCGCCCCTGCTTATCTCCCCAGCACATCCCTTGACCCCTCTGAGCCCACTGGAGTCAAATTCATCCCACATACCAAGGACCCCCTCATCACCTCAGCCCCAAAAACCCGTCCAGACCTCATCCCCTCAACCCCAAGAACCCACCCAGACCTCATCCCCTCAACACCCAAAGCCTACCCAGCCCTCACCCCTCCTCATCCCCTCTCCTTCCATGTGACCCCCCACCCTTGCGAGGGAGGTGGGAGGTCCCCCCCCACCCCCTCTATCCTTCCCTCTCCCAACCTCTCAACCTCTATCTGTCTCCCAACCTTACGCTATCTCCCAATCCCTCTATGCCCTCCCTAATCTTCAGACCCAGTATGCCCTTCCTACTCCAGACCTACCTACCCAGGCCCTACCCCAGACCCTCCTACCTACCTTCCTAGAAGCCCAGCCCCCAGTAGCCCCCCAAGCACTCTTTCTGAACACCCCCCTCCTGAACTCTTTCACCCCCCATACACCCCCCGGACCCCCCCAGACACCCCCCGGATCCCCCCGGACATCCCCCGGACCCTCCCCGCCCCCAGTCATCCCCCAGACACCCCCCAGATTCCCCAGATCCCCTCTGCCCCCAGTCACCCCCCAGACATCCCCCAGATCCCCCCAGACCCCCAGAGAAAGGGAGAACTCTGGTACAAGAGTTTCCATGAAGAATCTCAAGGTTTGGTACACCAATGCTGATGGGGTATCTAATAAAGCAGAAGAGATAAAAGAAAGAGTGAGTGAAGCAGATCCTGACATAGTTGCAATTGTGGAAACTAAAATTAATGACATGATCTCAGATGCAATCTTTCCTGAAGGGTACCAGGTGATACGAAAAGAGAGGACACAGAGACAGGGAGGGGGAGTAGCACTCCTAATAAAGCGGAAATGGAAGTTTGAAGACCTGGGAAATCGAGTTACCAATGAGTGCACAAGCTTCATACATGGAACTCTGACAGTAGATGGGAGGAAGATTGTGATCCTGGTAATCTACAATCCCCCACCAAACAGTAGAAGACCCTGGCAGGAGTATGATGACAACAACAAAGCATGTATAGATGAACTGCAGAAGGCAGCAACACTAGCCCACAGAATGAGAGCGAAGCTGCTGATCATGGGGGACCTAAATCATGGAGAGATAAATTGGGAATCAAGGAATCCCCATGGAGGGGACGAAACGTGGGGAGCAAAATTAGTAGATGTTATAGACAGGAATTTCCTGACACAACATGTGAACGAAGACACAAGGGAAAGAGGAGGAGATGCACCGAGCCTATTAGACCTGATTTTCACCCAGAACGTAGAAGATATCGAGAATTTAGAGCATGAAATACCTCTAGGGGCCAGTGACCATTGTGTCCTAGTCTTTGACTACATGATGGAATTCAAACTTATGACCATGGGACAAGAGATCTGGGAAAGGAGAGCTGACTACAGGAAAGGGGACTATATGAGGATAAGGGACTATCTGGGTGAAGTGCAGTGGGAGGAAGAAATTAGAGGAAAAACAGTCCAAGATATGATGGACCTAGTCATACAGAAATGCCAGGAGGCCGAAGAGAGATTTATACCAACGGTAAAGGGAAAAAATAAGAAGGAATATAATAACCCATGGTTTAATAGACAGTGTCAGGAAGCAAAAATGGCCAGGAGACGGGAGTGGAGGAAGTACAGAAGACAAAGAACAGAGGACAACAGAAGCAGATACAACAGAGCTAGGAACGATTACATTAACATAAGACGAACATCGGAAAGGGACTATGAGAACGATATTGCAATCAAAGCGAAAAAACAACCTAAGTTACTACACAGTCATATAAGAAGAAAAATGTCGGTGAACGACCAAGTGACAAGACTAAGGAAGACAGAGGGGGCATATACTGAAAGTGACAAGGAAATCTGCGAGGCACTGAATGCCAGTTTCCATGGAGTGTTCACTACCGAGCCTGAGCAGCTCCCATTGTTGGAAGGGGTTACCCTAGATGAAAGACTATCAGATATAGAGGTGACAGCAGAGGAGATAATGAAACAGTTGACAACTCTAGATGCAACTAAAGCAGTTGGACCAGACAAAGTATCACCGTGGATACTAAAAGAAGCAGCACAGGCCCTCAGCGTGCCTCTGGCAATGATCTTTAATGAGTCACTTATGTCAGGAGAATTGCCCAGTTGCTGGAAGAAGGCAAATGTCGTGCCGATCTTCAAGAAAGGAGATAGGGAGGAGGCACTTAACTACAGACCTGTATCACTGACAAGCATCCCCTGTAAAATACTGGAAAGAATAATTAGGCTGCGACTGGTTGCACACCTGGAGAACATTAGGTTTGTGAACAAACA
>NC_091179.1:2104345-2159345 GCF_040958095.1 Procambarus clarkii
CTCTCTCTCTCTCTCTCTCTCTCTCTCTCTCTCTCTCCTTTCTCTCTCTCTCTCCTCTCTCTCTCTCTCTCTCTCTCTCCGTCTCTCTCTCTCCCTCTCTCTCTCTCCCTCTCTCTCTCTCTCTCTCTCTCTCTCTCTCTCTCTCTCTCTCTCTCTCTCTCTCTCTCTCTCTCTCTCTCTCTCTCTCTCTCTCTCTCTCTCTGTGTGTACTCACCTAGTTGTACTCACCTAGTTGTGTCTGCAGGATCGAGCATTGACTCTTGGATCCCGCCTTTCGAGCATCGGTTGTTTACAGCAATGACTCCTGTCCCATTTCCCTATCATACCTGGTTTTAAAATTATGAATAGTATTTGCACAACCTGTTCCTGAAGTGCATTCCATTTTCCCACTACTCTCACGCTAAAAAAAAACTTCCTAACATCTCTGTGACTCATCTGAGTTTCAAGCTTCCATCCATGTCCCCTCGTTCTATTACTATTCCGTGTGAACATTTTTTCTATGTCCACACTGTCAATCGCTCTGAGTATTTTATACGTTCCTAACATGTCCCCCCTCTCCCTTCTTCTTTCTAGTGTCGCAAGGCACAGTTCCCTCAGGCGCTCCTCATACCCCATCCCTTGTAGCTCTGGGACGAGTCTCGTTGCAAACCTCTGAACCGATTCCAGTTTCATTATATGCTTCTTCAGATGGTGACTCCATGATGAGGTGGCATACTCTAAAACTGGCCTCACGTAGGCAGTGTAATGCGCCCTAAATGCCTCCTTACTTAGGTTTCTGAATGATGTTCTAACTTTTGCCAGTGTAGAGTACGCTGCTATCGTTATCCTATTTATATGTGCCTCAGGAGATAGATTAGGTGTTACGTCCACACCCAGGTCTCTTTCGCGCGTCGTCACAGGTAGGCTGTTCCCCTTCATTGTGTACTGTCCCTTTGGTCTCCTATCTCCTAGTCCCATTTCCATAACTTTACATTTGCTCGTGTTGAATTCCAGAAGCCATTTCTCTGACCATCTCTGCAACCTGTTCAAGTCCTCTTGGAGGATCCTGCAATCCTCACCTGTCACAACTCTTCTCATCAACTTTGCGTCATCCGCAAACATCGACATGTAGGACTCTACGCCTGTAAACATGTCGTTAACATATACAAGAAATAGAATTGGTCCCAGCACCGATCCTTGTGGTACTCCACTTGTTACTGTTCGCCAGCCCGACTTCTCGCCCCTTACCGTAACTCTTTGGCTCCTTCCTGTTAGGTAGTTCCTTATCCATGCTAGGACCTTTCCCCCCCACCCCCGCCTGCCTCTCGAGCTTGAACAGCAGTCTCATGTGCGGTACTGTATCAAAGGCTTTTTGGCAGTCCAGAAATATGCAGTCTGCCCAACCATCTCTGTCCTGTCTTATCCTCGTTATTTTATTATAGAATTCCAGAAGGTTTGTTAGGCACGATTTCCCTGTCCAGAACCCATGTTGATGTTTGTTCACAAACCTAATGTTCTCCAGGTGTGCAACCAGTCGTAGCCTAATTATTCTTTCCAGTATTTTACAGGGGATGCTTGTCAGTGATACAGGTCAATAGTTAAGTGCCTCCTTCCTATCGCCTTTCTTGAAGATCGGCACGACATTTGCCTTCTTCCAACAACTGGGCAATTCTCCCTACAATAGTGACGCATTAAAGATCATTGCCAGAGGCACGCTGAGGGCCTGCGCTGCTTCTTTTAGTATTCACAGTGATACTTTGTCTGGTCCAACTGCTTTAGTTGCATCTTGAGTTGTCAACTGTTTCATTACCTCCTCTGCTGTCACCTCTATATCTGATAGTCTTTCATCTAGGGTAACCCCTTCCAACAATGGGAGCTGCTCAGGCTCGGTAGTGAACACTCCATGGAAACTGGCATTCAGTGCCTCGCAGATTTCGTTGTCACTTTCAGTATATGCCCCCTCTGTCTTCCTTAGTCTTGTCACTTGGTCGTTCACCGACATTTTTCTTCTTATATGACTGTGTAGTAACTTAGGTTGTTTTTTCGCTTTGATTGCAATATCGTTCTCATAGTCCCTTTCCGATGTTCGTCTTATGTTAATGTAATCGTTCCTAGCTCTGTTGTATCTGATCCTGTTGTCCTCTGTCCTTTGTCTTCTGTACATCCTCCACTCCCGCCTGCTGGCCATTTTTGCTTCTTGACATTGTCTATTAAACCATGGGTTATTATATTCCTTCTATTTTTTTCCCTTTACTGTTGGTATAAATCTCTCTTCGGCCTCCTGGCATTTCTGTATGACTAGGTCCATCATATCTTGGACTGTTTTTCCTCTAATTTCTTCCTCCCACTGCACTTCACCCAGATAGTCCCTTATCCTCTTATAGTCCCCTTTCCTGTAGTCAACCCTTTCCTGTGTGTGTGTATTCACCTAGTTGTGTTTTGCGGGAGTTGAGCTTTGCTCTTTCGGCCCGCCTCTCAACTGTCAATCAACTGTTTACTAACTACACTAAATACTTTTTTTTTTCACACCACACACACACACACACACACACACACACACACACACACACACCCCAGGAAGCAGCCCGTGACAGCTGACTAACTCCCAGGTACCTATTTACTGCTAGGTAACAGGGGCATTCAGGGTGAAAGAAACTTTGCCCATTTGTTTCTGCCTCGTGCGGGAATCGAACCCGCGCCACAGAATTACGAGTCCTGCGCGCTATCCACCAGGCTACGAGGCCCCCTGTGTGTGTGTGTGTGTGTGTGTGTGTGTGTGTGTGTGTGTGTGTGTGTGTGTGTGTGTGTGTGTGTATGTGTGTGCGTACTCACCTAATTGTCACCTAATTGTGCTTGCGGGGGTTGAGCTTTGGCTCTTTGGTCCCGCCTCTCAACTGTCAATCAACTGGTGTACAGATTCCTGAGCCTACTGGGCTCTATCATATCTACATTTGAAACTGTGTATGGAGTCAGCCTCCACCACATCACTTCCTAGTGCATTCCATTTATTAACTACTCTGACACTGAAAAAATTCTTTCTAACGTCTCTGTGGCTCATCTGGGTACTAAGTTTCCACCTGTGTCCCCTTGTTCGTGTCCCACCCGTGCTGAAGAGTTTGTCTTTGTCCACCCTGTCAATTCCCCTGAGAATTTTGTAGGTGGTTATCATGTCTTCCCTTACTCTTCAGTTTTCCAGGGATGTGAGGTTCAGCTCCTTTAGTCTTTCCTCGTAGCTCAATCCTCTCAGTTCCGGGACGAGCCTGGTGGCATACCGCTGAATCTTCTCTAACTTTGTCTTGTGTTTAACTAGGTATGGACTCCAGGCTGGGGCTGCATACTCCAGGATTGGTTTTACATAAGTGGTATACAGGGTTCTGAAAGATTCCTTACACAAGTTTCTGAAGGCAGTTCTTATGTTGGCCAGTCTAGCATATGCCGCTGATGATATTCTTTTGATGTGGGCCTCTGGGGACAGGTTCGGCGTGATATCAACCCCCAGATCCTTCTCTCTATTTGATTCTTGCAGGATTTCCCCTCCCAGATGATACCTTGTGTTCAGCCTCCTGCTCCCTTCGCCTAATTTCATCACCTTACACTTTCCCGAGTTGAACTTCAGCAGCCATTTTCTAGACCATTCCTCCAGTTTATCCAGGTCATCCTGTAGTCTCTGTGACTACAGGATGACTACATCAGAGTCATCCGTCTTGGATGGATCTTCATCCGTCTTGATTCTTCTCATAATTTTTGCATCATCAGCAAACATCGAGAGGAATGAGTCTATACCCTCTGGAAGATCGTTCACATATATTAGAAACAGGATGGGTCCAAGTACTGAGCCCTGTGGGACTCCGCTGGTGACATCTCGGTACTCTGATGTCTCCCCCCTCACCGTTACTCGCTGTTTCCTGTTGCTTAAGTACTCCCTTATCCACTGGAGCACCTTCCCTTTTACTCCTGCCTGTTGCTCCAACTTTTTTAACAGCCTTTTATGGGGTACTGTGTCAAAGGCTTTTTGGCAATCCAGGAAAATGCAGTCGGCCCACCCTTCTCTTTCCTGCCTAATTTTCGTTGCCTGGTCATAAAATTCTATTAAACCTGTGAGGCACGATTTACCATCTCTGAACCCATGTTGGTGGTGCGTTACAAAGTTATTTCTCTCCAGATGCTCTACGAGCCTTTTCCTCACGATCTTCTCCAGCACCTTGCATGGTATACAAGTTAAGGAAACTGGCCTGTAATTCAGTGCCTCTTGCCTGTCACCCTTTTTGTATATTGGGACCATGTTAGCTGTCTTCCAACTTTCTGGTAAGTCTCCTGTTTCCAGTGACCTGTTATACACCATAGAGAGTGGCACACTTAGTGCTTCTGCACCTTCCTTTAGTATCCATGGTGAGATTCTATCAGGCCCAACAGCCTTTGTCACATCCAGCTCCAGCAGACACCTTTTGACCTCATCACTGGTGAGGTCAAATTCCTCCAAGGTTGCTTGGTTTGCCGCCTCCTCATTTAGTGCAGGGGCTTCTCCTTGTTCTATTGTGAAGACCTCCTGGAATCTCTTGTTGAGTTCTTCACACACCTCCTTTTCATTCTCTGTGTATCTGTTCTCCCCTTTCCGCAGCTTCATCACTTGTTCCTTCACTGCTGTTTTCCTCCTGATATGGCTGTGGAGCAGCTTTGGTTGGGTCTTGGCTTTACTCGCGATGTCATTTTCAAACTGTCTCTCTGCTTCCCTCCTCACTCTGATGTACTCATTTCTGGCCCTCTGGTATCTCTCCCTGCTCTCTGGTGTTCTGTTATTTCTGTAGTTTCTCCATGTTCTTTTACTCAGTTGTTTAGCTACCTTACATTCCTGGTTGAACCATGGGTTTTTCTGTTGTTTTTCGTTTTTCTCCTTTTGGACATGGATAAACCTGTCTGCAGCTTCCTGGCACTTTTGGGTGACAAAATCCATCATGACCTGCACATTCTTGTCTCTAAGTTCTGTTTCCCATAGTATTCCCCTGAGGAAGTTCCTCATCTCGTCATATTTTCCTCTTCGGTAATTCAGTCTTTTCCCCTCCACTCCCATCCTTGGATAGGTTATCCCTACCTCCACCAAGTACTCAAAGGTCAGTACACTGTGGTCACTCATTCCTATGGGGGCTTCAACTTTGACTTCCCTTATTTCTGACTCATTCAGGGTGAATATCAAGTCGAGTCTAGCTGGTTCATCGTTGCCTCTCATTCTTGTGGGTTCCTTGACATGCTGGCTCAGAAAATTCCTTGTTGCCACTTCCAAGAGTTTAGCTCGCCACGTATCTGCACCACCATGTGGGTCCCCATTCTCCCAGTCTATCTTTCCATGGTTGAAATCACCCATGATTAAGAGTCTTGAGCCATTCCTGCAGGCAACTGAAGCTGCTCTCTCTATTATATTAATGGTTGCCATGTTGTTCCTATCAAACTCCTGCCTAGGTCTTCTGTCATTTAGGGGAGGGTTGTAAATGACTGTCACTATTATCTTAGGTCCACCCATTGTTATAGTTCCTGTTATGAAATCTCTGAATCCGTCACAGCCCGGAATTTCCATCTCATCAAAACTCCAGTCCTTCCTTATCAGCAGGGCCACTCCTCCACCTCCTCTCCCTTCCCTCTCTTTCCTTACTATATAGTAGTCCTTTGGAAACACAGCATCTGTTATGACTCCTGACAATTTTGTTTCTGTTAGTCCTATTACATCAGGGTTTTCTTCTTGCACCCTTTCTGCCAGTTCACTTGCTTTATTGGTAATCCCATCAATGTTTGAGTACATTACCTTGAAGCTCACTTTCTTATATCCAATTTCACCCACACTCCCTACAAGTGTAGGAGGTTGTTCTATGGTCATTGCTACTTGGGTAGGTTCCTCCTCCTGTGAGGTAGTTGCCAGGGGTTCAGGGGGAGGTGGAGTGGGGGGCGGAGGGCTTGGTGAGGGAGCAGGGATTGCTTGGGGAGAGGGCACGCCCTCCTGCGGTGTAGTTGACAGGGGTTTGGAGGGATCTGGAGTGGGGGATAGAGGGCTTTGGTCTTGCTCAGGCCTGCTTGGGGCAGGGAGAAGACCAGGGGCTGGGAAAGCAGGGGCTACTTGGGGTAAGGGGAGGGGGAGGATTTTGGTTTCATGATGCGCATTATGCAGGGGCAAGGAAGGGTTTGTGCTGGGGGGTAGGGAGGGCCCTATTGGGTGGTGGACTGGGGTGTTGCATTCCCCCCTGGGGTTCCTGGGTTGCTGGATTGGGGTTCCCCACTCCCCTCTGGGATTGCTGGGTTGGAGGCTGAGGTTCCCTGGCTCTCTTCCCTCTCCTTGCGCCTTTTCCTTGCATCTGCTGCCCTTACTATCTCGTCTCTGGTCATGTCCCTCTGAACATATACCTCTTTGTAGTTCCTTGCATACCTCAGATTGCTCTTCCTTACTAGGATGTCCTCTTTGATGTCCTCGCTCTTGAATACTACCTTGATCAATCTCTTTTTGTCTCTGTTGTACTGGCCAATCCGGAAAAAACTGTTCTATGTCTCGTTCAGCCCCTTCCATTCCTATCTCCATTAATATCCCGGCCACTGCAGCTTTGTCTTTAGTCCTCGTTTCCTCCCTTGTGGAGCCCTCTTGTTCCTTGACACCTACCACTACTACAGCTCTTTTCCTTTCCATTAGCTGGCTTGTGCATCTAGCTGCCTCCTGTGAGGTTACTGCTTTCATTACAACTTCCTTGACTGTGGACATTGCTCCTGGGCTCTTGAGCATTTCAGCAAATGTTGAGCCAATTGCAGGGGTCCCTGCCATTGCTACATCTCCTGGCACCTGGGGGTTGGTCCCCTAGGCCAGAGTCTGAGGAGGGCCTGTTTTTAGGCTTTTTATTTCCTCTTGTGCTGCACTTAGTTCTATCTACAGCTTACATATAGATTCCCTCAGGTCCTTCAATTCCCCACTGACTTCATTCCATGCCTTAGCAATCATCTCCATGAATGACTCGTCCAGTCCCTCTCCTCCAGCTTCATTCTGTTGTCTTACCATCCCGCTTGACCTGTGTGTGTGTGTGTGTGTGTGTGTGTGTGTGTGTGTGTGTGTGTGTGTGTGTGTGTGTGTGTGTGTGTGTGTGTGTGTGTGTGTGTCTGTATGTGCGTGTGTGCGTGTCCGTGTGTGTCTTTGTGTGCGTGCGTGTGCGTGTGTGTGTGTGTGTGTGTGTGTGTGTGTGTGTGTGTGTGTGTGTGTGTGTGTGTGTGTGTGTGTGTGTGTGTGTGTGTGTGTGCGTGTGTGTGTGTGTGTGTGTGTGTGTTTATTGTGGGGGTGGCACGGTGGGGGGGGGGGTTAACTGGTGGAGGGATGGAGGAAGAGGGAGAGAGGGAGTGAAAGGGAGAGGAGGAGTGAAGGGGAGTGAAAGGGAGTGAAAGGGAGGGAGAGTGAGAAGTAGGCAGAGAGGAAGAGAGGAAGGAGGGCAATCAGGTGGGTGAGGTATGGTGGGTCAGTCCCTGGGGTGAGAGATGAGGTTGGCGGTAGGCTGGTTTGCGCGTGCGTGTGTGTGTGTGTGTGTTTACACTGGCGTGTTATGGTGAGGAGGGGGGGGGTAGGTCCAGTCAGTGGCGGTGTAATGTAACACACAGGTGAGAGAAACTAGTACCAAGCTGAGGCTCTTGAGCTTCTTTTTCGTATTTTAATTAAATTATGTTCAAAGCTAATTACTATATAAGAAACACTGTACACCTTGTATGACTGACTTTGAGAGGCACTCACCTCCGAGTAAGCATCCCACAGCACAATTAGGTGATTTATGAAGCGATGTCCGCCTTAATTGTTGACGTCCCCGCCAGAGGTCCTCCCACGTGGTGGTCCAAGCTCTTCCCCTCTCAGGCCTCTGGTGCCACCGTCTTGCCACAATCTCGTTCTTTTTCAATTTTTTTCTTGTCAAACGTTATAAGAATTCACTATGTTGCGTTATCACTGCGTTGCTGTACCTTTCATATGACCAAAAACTATGTTTTGGGCTCACTGGTACGTAAATATCCCGAGAATATTGAAGTAATTCGCGGACCGCACGTCCTACACTTGTTCACTGACCGCCGTCCTACGCTTGTCCAGTGTGTGTATGTGTGTGTGTGTGTGTGTGTGTGTGTGTGTGTGTGTGTGTGTGGGTGTGGGTGTGGGTGTGTGTGTGTGTGTGTGTGTGTGTTTGTGAAAATAGTTAGTAGTTAGTAACAATTGATTGATTGACAATTGAGAGGCGGGCCGAAAGAGCAGAGCTCAACCCCCGCCAGCAAAACTAGGTGAATACATCCCCAGGAAGCAGCCTGTAGCAAGTGAAATACATGTGTATACGTTCGTGTGTTAGCTCCAGAGCAGCCAACCGTTGTGGAGAAAATGTCTGCTCTTGTGTATATCTATTTTATCATTTTTCCGTGAGCCGAACATCTGCATTTGTTAATGGGTTAATTTTATTTATTTAATTGTATTTTGTTTTCTTTTCTTTATCCCACGAGGGCTTATTAACTCCTGTTATGTTTGTATTGTTGAGCTGGCCTGTGTGGACAGACGAGCAAATCAGACGAACTTCATTGGTTTGGAGGTATTGGTGGAGTAACTTGTACTGTGTTGTGCTCTGTTGAGCTATTATATATAAGGAGTATTTATAAATTTTACTTGGTAAGGTAAGGTAAGGAAGGGGATTATGTGTAGATAGTGTTCCTTCAGTGTCATTGCCTTATTTTAAATTTGTAAATCTTGAGGTGAAGTGACTTGTATTTAATTTCTATGTAGAGACTTCGTTGTTTTTCAATGCCAGTGTGGACTTTAACTTTTGAGAGGAGATTCTTGACAGTTCTTTTTCCATGTCATTGTGGGCTCTAACATTTGAGAAGAGTTATTAGACTTTGCCATTTTCCAGTCCAATTTGGACTTGGTTTTCTGAAGGCAAAGTGATAAGTCAGTAAATTGTGTTTATTGATATTCATGCTAAAACATTACCCCCACAATGGTTATGTCATTGTAACATCACCGCCCACCTATTCCACAACTTAGCTGCCAATCAACACAAGGTGCCTAGTGCACAAATGTTGTTAAGTTAGATTTGCTTAGTAACATCTTGCTGCTGTGAGTTTTGCCATTTATAACTTAATTAACTGATGATTACTTTGTTGTGGCTACCTAAATATTGTATATATGCTCTGTCATCTATATTAATTTAACGCCGTTAACCTGGTGGCTTTCCATAGTCTTTTTTCAACCCTAGACTTTATTAATTGATTTAATTGAGGCCAGGATTTTTACTTATTAAATGGGGGAAGTTCTACACCACGAGCCTTATATGGAGATCATGATATAACTGTGATGTCACATCGTTTGCCTCACCAGCCAAATACCAATACCCAAAATTGTCATAAGTTATATCATTTACATAAAAGATCAATAAACTCTTAAGCACAAAAGTAGAGCCATCTCTCCTGTTTCACTAATCTACACATTAATTCTTATTTACTGTTCTTCACTATTTTCATTTTGATAGCAGTGTGAATTATATAAACTGTTGTGTGCTGTTTTGACCAATGAGTCTCATCATTACAAAGTGTCTATTCATTCATAATCTAACTCAATACTACAACAACAAAAGCGATGTTATCATTTTCCACATTTCATGAAACTGGGGGATAAAGGAATACTTTTCCTCGACTGAACCCTGGTAACCCGATGAAAAAGCCCGACGACGAAAATCACGACCGCGTTGTTGTGATTATCTGGGGGACTAGTTAAATTTAAATAATATGACTACTCCGTCCCCCAGAGACCTATATCAGTCAGACACTATCATAAAGACTGACTTAGTCTACTTTACCCAACTTGTTAAAACGTCCAATGATTATCAGCCATATATTCAGTCTATTTCGATGCATCCAGAAATGTGAGCCACAGTTAAAGTGTTTAAACAAAACTTTATATAATAAATTAGACAAATATCAACACTGTTACAATTCATTGTTCAGAAAGAAGTGAAGCAACGTAGAAGTTTAAAAATGTTGATTAATATCAATAATAATAATGATAATGATTATAATATGAATAATTATAACTTTCGATATCAGCACTAAGCAAAACTTTATATTTCTATACACACATGTCTACAGATCTTGGTCAGATTTTGAATAGAGGACAGTATTGATGACAAGGTTCCCATCTTCTCATGGAGGTGGGAGCACATACACACACAATAATTTCCAGGCACTGTATGGTGATACAGTGCAACACGCATAATTATTATGCTTGATACTGACACTGAATATTAAACTAATATTGAGCTATGTTAGCAAGAGGATACATAATAAATGTGTCAGTTACCACGGTAGATGGGGTACTTGCGTAGACCTGCGTCCCGGAGCTGCTTACACTCCCGCAAGTTGGCCAGGTTGAAGGGCAGGCTGGAGTCCCACAGTAACGCACCTGTCATCCTGTAATGAAGATGCTCTGTATAACTCGAGTGTGTGCTCCGTGTGCTGGCAAGAGGCGGCTGGCTCACTATCATCTACAGACAAGTGTTGACAAGAGGACCGTATCTCACCATCGCTCACAGACAAGTGATTGCCCGAGGAACGTACCGCACTATCCCTCACAGGAGTCCATCCTTAGAGCAAATTTATTACTATCAGAAACTACACCCCATCCTCAAACCACCTGGATAGTAATTGAGATATTTGTATTGGTCTGAAAGCATATTACAGTTCCAGTAATAGTCTACATTTAAACTGGCAAGTGAAACTTTGTTCTGAACAAAGAGTATTCTCAAATTATAGCTTTATTGTATTATAAATCGTTGATTTTTAATATGAAAAGCATACGCTGAAAAAAATTTCTTTGAAGAATTTGGTTTTCTGTAAATAGAATTCTTGGGTATATTTTAATAGTTTTGAATTCCACATTTCACATTATCGTCAATAATACACCATATTAACATAACTATATATAATGAAACCTATCCTAACCAAACCAAAGATAGAAAGTAGATATTAGCACTAATTATGCAGTCGTTCTCCATCCATTCCTGTGAACATTTTAATCCTTGAGGACAGGTTACACATAGGGAAAGTCATTAATGGCGCAGTGGTAAAACATTCGCTCCGCACTTCACGAGCGGTTTGGCCTAGGTTTGTATCCTGGTCCGGGTGGATTGAATTAGTGTCAATCATTAGCTGTATGCCTTAACTGTATGTATGTTCATTCAGCAGTAATTGGGTATCTGGTTATTAAACGATTGGTGAGTAAGGCTTACTCACCAAGGGAAAGCTCTACGCTTGCTAACCAGAGCTGGCAGTCGAGATCCTGTACCGATCTGTGTAAAAAAAATGGTGACAAGAGTGTAGTCACTATCACTGGCATAAAAGTGGTGGCAAGAGGAGTGTAGTCACTATCACTGGCATAAAAGTGGTGGCAAGAGGAGTGTTGTCACTATCACTGGCATAAAAGTGGTGGCAAGAGGAGTGTTGTCACTATCACTGGCATAAAAGTGGTGGCAAGAGGAGTGTTGTCACTATCACCAGCATAAAAGTGGTGGCAAGAGGAGTGTTGTCACTATCACTGGCATAAAAGTGGTGGCAAGAGGAGTGTTGTCACTATCACTGGCATAAAAGTGGTGGCAAGAGGAGTGTTGTCACTATCACTGGCATAAAAGTGGTGGCAAGAGGAGTGTTGTCACTATCACCAGCATAAAAGTGGTGGCAAGAGGAGTGTTGTCACTATCACCAGCAAAAAGTACCAAGATAAGGAGAGAGTTTTGGCAAGCCAGGAAACAAGAGGATAGAGGACAGAGCCTCTTGAAGAAATGATAGGAAGAGGAGGAACACCAGGCTTTTTGAGTTTTAGGAAGACTGTAGAAATAAGGAAGAGATAAGCAAATGTCCCGGAAACGTTTAACGAGACCAAAGTCAGGAGGACAGAGACTAGAGAAGGGAAGGGAACTATCAGGAGAAACCAAGCCATTTCGACTATATGACACTTGGAAGGGGTCAGAATAAGAATTTGGGATGAGGCGGGGAGAAAGGAATGGTGCCCAACCACTTGGAGGGTCGGGGATTGAACGACCACCTGCATAAAGCGAGACCGTTGCTCTACCCAAGTGATTGGGACAGACTAGAGAGCTGTCTTATTTCACAGTTAAAAGAAGTTTTAAGGCGATCCAAAGATTAGAAAACAGGCGCATCCGTCCGGTAGTCAGAGAGCACAACATCAGCCTCTGTCGTTCCTTCATTTTTTGATGTGTGGTTTGGTTATCATTATTGAGTTAGCTTTTATATTGACTGTGGGTTGGTTGGTGTTGTCGTCGTCGATCCTTCTCTATGGACAACCCAACCCACAACTCGGCAGAGTGCTTATACTAGGAGATCACCCTTGGCGCTTCTGGCTCTTGGAGAGGGGCTCAACGTCACACGCTTAGGGGATGCGGCTCCAACACTTAGCCTCGTTGTCACGTGCACACACCCACTCGAGCCGCTGTGACTCCCCACTCTCTCCTTAGGTGATATGATCTCCTCGATCCCCCTTTGACTTATTAATATTACCTTCTACCCTGTCCACAGCAGTGGTTCTTGGTTCTTTCTCTCTCCTTCTTTACTACCTCCTGGGAAGCCTCACTAGGACAAGGGCAAACACCAGCAAATTGTGACACATTTACTTGACAAGGCACATATACGATACATACACACATATAATAATAATGAATCCTATACTCTATAATATCACAATCAGGTTGCACTCCAACACCATCAGAACTCTATTATCAGCTTATCAAGGGGTATCCTATCTCCTGGTTCGCCACCTGATACCATTAACCTCCTCAAGTTGGTCAAGCCTACATACACTGTTGCACTATCAGCAAGATAATGTATATATAGAAAATCAGCATTTGAATGCAATAACATATACCAGTATAAATGTTCATTGATACTTCAGTATAAAAAATTCCTTGACATAAGAATGCCAACAGTCACTCACCTCTCACTGCGTCTTGCACGCTAATGACAACCAAACACTATCAACTCCCTACTAGTAATCCACCAGAACTTCCCCTTCCACCTCTGGAAGTTCACAACCCTAATATCCTTAGGTTCTTCCGGGCTTCACTACCAGGATCCTCTGCAGCTCCTCCCGGCTGCTATCATGAAGTTTCCTTGTGTAACTACGGTGCTTCACCCTTCTGTTAGGTTCTTCCACAGCTCTCTTGGCTGCTACACCACCTCTACAGAAGCACGTGACACTCCTCTTCACTGCTGCTTCTCCTCACAGCTCGAGGTCCTCTGCTCCACTACCTTGGAGTCTCATCAGCTACATCATCTGCTGGCTTCGAAGTTCTCAGCAACTTCTTCCCCAAAGACAAACCTGCAACCCATCGACGTTCCAATAAAATGTTCCCCATTAACACATAAACAAAAATAACCACACAATATGCTTGCCTCAAACCTCTATCTGTTCTCTACATACAGTGAGAGTGGACTCCCCCGTTTTGGGCGGGTCCATACTCCACCTCGCCTGGCGGCGGCGTCCTCACTCGCTGGGAGGGTCTTCCTCCATCCGGAGCCAGGCTCCCTCAGTCGTCCGCCAGAGCTCAGAGAGGACGGACGTCGCTCCGTGCTCCTCCCTCTTCACTCTCCTATTTCAGGCCTTCTGCCTTATTAAAACATGTCTAACCTATAAATAAACATTGCTACTGTCGCTGGGCACACGACCAACTACAATGCAATCACTATGAACTGGCGTATATCGTGCTTACCACAGATTAATTGGTCGAGGGCGCTTTCCTTCTGACGGCGTCTGGTCAGGGCGCTCCACACAGCCCACAATAATGCTTCTGGGCGATTTAATATCTGCTCGTCGACCAGGACTTGAGACCACAACGTTCCCAGCTCGATTCCACAGCTGGTACGTCCGCACACTTCTCTTCTCTTCGAGATATATCACTAGGGGTTCCCTTCTGACGGGAGCTCAACGGAGCGCGGCTTCCCCCTGCGATGTCTGGCACTCAAGTGAGGTCAAGGTCCTCCAGAAGCGAGCCTCACGCCTCCAGCAAAATGTCCACATCTCCTAGCCAGTCATTTATCTGTTTTCTCCTTCATTGCCCATAATCTCAAACTGCTACACATATCCAAACAACTATTTTACATATGGGTTATCACCTCAATATTTGCTAGACCTTCCAGTTAGGTCAGGCTTGCTGAATAACTCTCAAGGAGGGAGACTCGTTTCTCCTGCAGGCTGGGATCATAACACTCCCCTCCCCTTATTTTTGAGAGTTATTCCAGTGGCAAAGCTCGGGATAATACATCCGCCCCCACACTGTTTCGTTCTTCACCCCATATACTCTCTTAGGAGTCTACAATTAGTTCGTTGCTCCTTGCAACATCTGGCTCACCTCTCTCCAGAAACATGATCTTCTCATAAACGATTTGACCTCTGACACCTCTTAGCTAGGCTGTCCTCCGTGGACGCCTGCACTCTATCGGTCCACTCTACTTATTGTCTCCACCCTCCGTTTCCTCGTCTTTTCTTCACGTCCAGAGTCAGACATCTACTGTCTGTACCTCCTCTGTCGTCTTCACTCTTCCATCTACTGCCATTATACTTTCGTCTCCTGTCATCATACTTCACTCCATCGTCTTCACCGACGCTCCTCCTTTTCGTCTCCTCATTTATCTGAGACCTCATCCTGTTCGACTCCCCCCGAGTCCTCGGCTTTCCTCTATTCCTCCATGCTTGTATCATCTTCCTCTTCCCACACTTCTCACCTCTATACCACTCCATTTCTTCTCCTTCAACTCTTCTTCGTTCCCTAAAAGTTTCTTCAAGCACTGTACTACACTCAACAGCACTCGACCGTGCATGTCGCTCTACCTCTCCCAGAGTGCTCGTAAGCATCTCTCCACACATACTGTCTCTTCTCCTCTCATTTTCTCGGCTATTACTCTTCTTCATTATTTCTTCACGTTTCCTGTGGAACATGTCAACTCTTGACATCTCAAACAACTTAACTCCACTATCCCTATGCCTCTGTGCTCGTGGACAACGTGACGCTCTACTCCTGTCCTCAGTATGTCCACATCTTTCCTCATTCATACTCAGCACAGTTGCATTCACCTTCCGACTCTTAGTTTCAGCAGTCTGGGCTCTACTCAGGTCCGCTCTCTTCACATGATTCTTCTTCGGCTGGGCCATCTTCACTTTTGACCTCACCGAGACTTCATTTTCCTGGGCTGGACCTTCATCAAACAGCCGTGCTATATCTACATCGATCTCTTCCACTGGCTGAATCGACACTGTCTCACCTTCTCCAGTGTCTTCCTCGTCGGACACCTCTGCCTTCGTCACTACCGAGACAGGGTACTCAATGGCTTGGCGGTCTCCTGACTCATCCCCTCGGATGTCAGTCAGGTTCACACTCTCAGGTGTCCCAACCGTGCAGTGGCCTTCTGGGCACTCCTCTGGCACAGTCTCCGCTATGACTCTTGGCAACACCTTTGTCCCGCACAAGTCATTCCCCAAGATCACTTGGACTCCTGGAATAGGTATGTCGGGGCACACTCCCAACATCACCTCTGCCGACACATATTCCGACCTTAGCTGGACAGTACAAACGGGCATGTCACTCTCAGACAATAACCCATATACTTTCATCTTCCCACTGCCAGCTAACCGTCGACCATTCCCAATCAGGCTTCTCGTAATCAAGCTCTGATTAGCTCCGGTATCTCTTAAGATACCAACTTCTACCTCAGGTTGGCCTCCTACACTGATCCAACCTTTGCTCATGAACGGCCTATACCTCTCGTTCACTAAGTTCGCTCTCTGTGGTTTGTCTCGGAACACATTGATATATTTGCTTCGGGGGTCACACATGGCCAGGGTCACAACTCTCTTGCCCTGCCGACAATCTCGCATCACGTGACCCAATCCGTTACATTGGTAACATCTCATCTGTGAAAAATCTCTCCTATACGTACCAGAGTAGCTCTGACTCTGTCCACTCACATAAGAGTTCCTCGAGCCAGGTACACTACCTGCACTCTGTGGGGCTTTACTGGACTCTTGATTTCCTGGATCACGATTAGTTTCTCGTTTAGCTCCTCCATCCTCACTTTCAGATGAAGTGCGCGACCTACTCTTCTGAGTTTTAGGGTACTTACTTTTATCTGCCCATTTATCAAAATTTTTCTCACCCCAGACTCTTCTGGGTCTTTCATAATTTCTTCCTCCCCAGACTCCATTGGATCTGCCATTGCTGCGTCTCGCCTCACTTCTCACTCTGTTCTCCCTTAAGCTCTTGTATGCTTCAGTAATCATATCCGCCCTAGCTGCGGCATCTTTCACCTCCATTATCCCTGCTTCTTGGATCTTGAACTTTGTTTCGGGATGCATCATCTCCAAGAACTTCTCCATGACCATCAGTTGCTTCAGGTCAGCATAAGATCCAACTCCAGCAGCCTCAATCCACTTCTGGAATCGTCTTTCCAGATCTCTTGCTGTCTCAGCAAACGTACATGCTCCAACTTTCACCATCTCTCTGAAGCGCTTTCTATAAGCTTCTGGGGTTAACTGAAACGAGCGCAATATGCTGCTCTTTACTGTGGCGTAATCCTGGCACTCTTCCAGCGACAATTGGGTGTATGCCTCCCTGGCTGCACCGGTCAATCTTAACTGGACCAGCTGGGCCCATTCCTCCTGTGGCCACTCCTTGATGCTGGCTACTTTCTCAAAATGCTCGAAGAAGCTCTCTGCCTCTTCGGGAACAAACAAGGGAATGTCCTTCTCCCTAACCCTAACATCTGGTGGGTGTGATACCTGGGTGGTGCTCTCTGGCAACCCATGTTCAATCCTTTGTTCAGCCAAGGTTCTATTCGCTTCTATCTGCATTTGTTTTGTTCTCTCTTTTTCTTTTTCGACCTGGGCTTTTTCTTTTTCGACCTCTAGTCTTGCTTTCTCTTTTTCTTTCTCTTGTTCCAACTCCAGTTCTCTTATTCTGGTTTTCTCTTTTTCTACTTCCAGTTTGGTTTTCTCGGCTTCATTTTTCATCTGGAGTTCCAATTTCATCTTTTCCAGCTGGAACTGTCTCTCCTTGTCCTCTCGTTGTTGCTGCATCTGGAGCTCTAACTGGAATCTCTCCAAGCTCCTATTTCGGCTACTCCTGCTACTGCGGCTACTCTTGCTGCTCCTACTCGATCCCTGGGATCTCACTTCATCCTGCCCATCATCCTCCTTTCTACTTTCAGCTCCTTCCTGGGCTCCTTGTTCTGCTGCTTCACTTCTGGCTCTCAACTGCCTCAGGATCTCATCCTTCATCCCAGCTACTTTAGATGCTTTCAACCTAATGCCACATTTTTCTGCTATTTGTTTCAATTGATCCCTCGTGCAACCTTCCAAGTCCTCAGGCTTGCCTGACTCCACAAATGCTTGCACCTTATCCATCTTTGTCCTGTGAGTCTTCCCAAGAGAGAATATACACCTGCGGTCACACAGTTTATTTCAGCAAGGGTGTACAAATCCACTCTTGGACAGGGTGTGGGTGTGTCAGTTCACTCTCCCGGACAGGCCCCCAATTTTTTATATTGACTGTGGGTTGGTTGGTGTTGTCGTCGTCGATCCTTCTCTATGGACAACCCAACCCACAACTCGGCAGAGTGCTTATACTAGGAGATCACCCTTGGCGCTTCTGGCTCTTGGAGAGGGGCTCAACGTCACACGCTTAGGGGATGCGGCTCCAACACTTAGCCTCGTTGTCACGTGCACACACCCACTCGAGCCGCTGTGACTCCCCACTCTCTCCTTAGGTGATATGATCTCCTCGATCCCCCTTTGACTTATTAATATTACCTTCTACCCTGTCCACAGCAGTGGTTCTTGGTTCTTTCTCTCTCCTTCTTTACTACCTCCTGGGAAGCCTCACTAGGACAAGGGCAAACACCAGCAAATTGTGACACATTTACTTGACAAGGCACATATACGATACATACACACATATAATAATAATGAATCCTATACTCTATAATATCACAATCAGGTTGCACTCCAACACCATCAGAACTCTATTATCAGCTTATCAAGGGGTATCCTATCTCCTGGTTCGCCACCTGATACCATTAACCTCCTCAAGTTGGTCAAGCCTACATACACTGTTGCACTATCAGCAAGATAATGTATATATAGAAAATCAGCATTTGAATGCAATAACATATACCAGTATAAATGTTCATTGATACTTCAGTATAAAAAATTCCTTGACATAAGAATGCCAACAGTCACTCACCTCTCACTGCGTCTTGCACGCTAATGACAACCAAACACTATCAACTCCCTACTAGTAATCCACCAGAACTTCCCCTTCCACCTCTGGAAGTTCACAACCCTAATATCCTTAGGTTCTTCCGGGCTTCACTACCAGGATCCTCTGCAGCTCCTCCCGGCTGCTATCATGAAGTTTCCTTGTGTAACTACGGTGCTTCACCCTTCTGTTAGGTTCTTCCACAGCTCTCTTGGCTGCTACACCACCTCTACAGAAGCACGTGACACTCCTCTTCACTGCTGCTTCTCCTCACAGCTCGAGGTCCTCTGCTCCACTACCTTGGAGTCTCATCAGCTACATCATCTGCTGGCTTCGAAGTTCTCAGCAACTTCTTCCCCAAAGACAAACCTGCAACCCATCGACGTTCCAATAAAATGTTCCCCATTAACACATAAACAAAAATAACCACACAATATGCTTGCCTCAAACCTCTATCTGTTCTCTACATACAGTGAGAGTGGACTCCCCCGTTTTGGGCGGGTCCATACTCCACCTCGCCTGGCGGCGGCGTCCTCACTCGCTGGGAGGGTCTTCCTCCATCCGGAGCCAGGCTCCCTCAGTCGTCCGCCAGAGCTCAGAGAGGACGGACGTCGCTCCGTGCTCCTCCCTCTTCACTCTCCTATTTCAGGCCTTCTGCCTTATTAAAACATGTCTAACCTATAAATAAACATTGCTACTGTCGCTGGGCACACGACCAACTACAATGCAATCACTATGAACTGGCGTATATCGTGCTTACCACAGATTAATTGGTCGAGGGCGCTTTCCTTCTGACGGCGTCTGGTCAGGGCGCTCCACACAGCCCACAATAATGCTTCTGGGCGATTTAATATCTGCTCGTCGACCAGGACTTGAGACCACAACGTTCCCAGCTCGATTCCACAGCTGGTACGTCCGCACACTTCTCTTCTCTTCGAGATATATCACTAGGGGTTCCCTTCTGACGGGAGCTCAACGGAGCGCGGCTTCCCCCTGCGATGTCTGGCACTCAAGTGAGGTCAAGGTCCTCCAGAAGCGAGCCTCACGCCTCCAGCAAAATGTCCACATCTCCTAGCCAGTCATTTATCTGTTTTCTCCTTCATTGCCCATAATCTCAAACTGCTACACATATCCAAACAACTATTTTACATATGGGTTATCACCTCAATATTTGCTAGACCTTCCAGTTAGGTCAGGCTTGCTGAATAACTCTCAAGGAGGGAGACTCGTTTCTCCTGCAGGCTGGGATCATAACATAGCTGACTTCCTCCTTGGATTCATCCAATTACATAAAATGTGTGAGATAGTGTGTGCGACGACTGGCAACTTCCTCACTGCTCGGTATTTCCCAGGAAACAATTTTAGGTTGCCACAACGTATTTGGAAAGTGTTGGAAAGTTGGGGCAACGTTTGTTTTCACGCATTAAATGCGTAATTTTGTGTGGATGTAAATAAGTTTCTGAAACGTATCGCACGAAACGTTGGCTAAAAAAAAATTGAAACCTTGTGGCAACCTTAAATGTTTCATATACGTAGTTTTTTATTGCAGTTATTTATATAAATGCAGAAATATAAAAGTATATTTCAACATTTAGTAAAAAGAAAAGACCATAATAAAGGTTAATTCATAATTTTTATTCATTTTTTAAGAAGAGGTCGAGGAGGAAGGAGGCGGAGATCGAGGAGGAAGGAGGAGGAGGGCAAGGAGGAAGGTGGAGAGCAAGGAGGAAGGAAGAGGAGGAGGGGGCGAAGAGGGAGGAAGAGGAGGAAGGAGGAGTAGGGCGAGGAGGAAGGAGGAGTAGGGCGAGGAGGAAGGAGGAGGGCGAGGAGGAAGGAGGAGGGCGAGGAGGAAGGAGGAGGGCGAGGAGGAAGGAGGAGAAGGGCGAGTAGGAAGGAGGCCGAGGAGGATGGAGGGGGAGGGTGATGAGGGCGAGGTGGAAGGAGGGGGAGGGTGAGGAGGAAGGAGGAGGGCAAGAGGGAAGGAGGAAGACGAGGAGGAAGGAGGAGAAGAGCGAGGAGGATTAGGGAGAGGGAGGAGGCGGAAGAGGAGTAAGGAGGAGGGCGAGAAGGAAGGAGGAGGACGACGAGAAGGAATGATGAGGGAGGAGGAGGGCGAGGAGGGAGTAGGAGGTCGAGGAAGAAGGAGAGCGAGGAACAGGAGGGCGACGAGGAAGGAGGAGGACGGAGGAGGAGGAAGGAGGAGGAGGACGAGGAGGAAGAAGAAGTAGGAGGGCGAAGAGGAAGGAGGAGGAGGCGAGCGAGGAGGAAGGAGGAAAGACGAGGAGAGCGAGGAGGAAGGAGGAAGTGGGCGAGAAAGAAGAAGGAGGAGAGCGAGGAGGAGGAGGGCGAGAAAGAAGGAATAATAGGTCGAGGAGGAAGGAGGAGGAGGGAGAAGAGGAGGAAGGAGGTGGAGGAAGAAGGAGGGCAAGAAGGAAGGAGGAGGAGGGCGAGGAGGAAGGAGAAGGAGGAGAGCAAAGAGGAAGAAGGAGGAGAGCGAGGAGGAGGACGAGAAGGAAGGAATAGGAGGTCGAGGAGGAAGGAAGTGGGCAAGGAGGAGGAGGAGGAGGAGAGCGAGGAGGAAGAAGGAAGAATTCCAGATAAGAGGATGAGGTCGAGGAGGAGGAAGGAGGAGGGTAAGGAGGAAGGAGGAGGAGGAGAGCGAGGAGGAAGAAGGAGGAGGAGAGCGAGGAGGAAGAAGGAGGAGGAGGGCAAGGAGGAAGGAGGAGAGGAAGGAGGAGGAGGGCGAGGAGGTAGGAGGAGTAGGCCGAGGAGGAAGGAGGTGGAGAAAGAAGGAGGGCAAGGAGGAAGGAGGAGGAGAAGGAAGGCGAGGAGGAAGGAGGAGTAGGATGGCGAAGAGAAAGGAGGAGCGCGAGGAGGAAGGAGGAGGAGGAGGGCAAGGAGGAGGGAGGAGGGCGATAAGGAAGGAGGAGGGAGGAGGGCGAGAAGGAAGGAGGAGGGTGAGGAGGAAGGAGGATGACGGCAAGAACGAAGGAGGAGGGCGAGGATGAAGGAGCAGGAAGGAGGAGGGCGAGGAGGAAGGAGGAGAGTGAGGAAGGAGGATGGAGGAGGAGAGCAAGGAGGAAGGGGGAGGAGGAGGGCGAATAGGAAGGAGGAGGCCGAGGAGAAAGGAGGAGGAGAGCGAGAAGGAAGGGCGAGGAGGTAGGACGAGTAGGCCAGGAGGAAGGAGGTGGAGAAAGAAGGAGGGCAAGGAGGAAGGAGGAGGAGGGCGAGGAGGAAGGAGGAGGGTGAGGAGAATGGAGGAGGGCGAGGAGGAAGGAGGAGTAGGGCGAGGATGAAGGAGTAGGAGGGCGGGGAGGAAGGAGGAGGAGGGCGAGGAGGAAGGAGGAAAAGGGCAAGGAGGAAGGAGGAGGAGGGCGAGGAGGAAGGAGGAAGAGTAGGGCAAGGAGGGAGAGGGAGGAGGCGGAAGAGGAGCAAGGAGGAGGGCGAGAAGGAAGGAGGAGGAAGGCGAGAAGGAAGGAGGAGGGCGAGAAGGAAGGAGGAGGAGGGCGAGAAGGGAGGAGGAGGAGGACGAGAAGGAAGGATGGGAAAGGAGGAAGGAAGAGGGCGAGGAGAAAGGAGGAAGAAGGAGGGCAAGGAGGAGAGCGAGAAGCAGGAGGGCGTCGAGGAAGGAGGAGAAGAGCAAGGAGGAAGGAGGAGGAGGACGAGGAGGAAGGAGGAGTAGGAGGGCGAAGAGGAAGGAGGAGGAGAAAGGAGGAGGGCAAGGAGGAAAGAGGTGGAGGAAGGAGGAGAAAGGCGGAGTAGGAGGGCGAAGAGGAAGGAGAAGAGCGAGGAGGAGGGCGAGAAGGAAGGAATAGGAGGGCGAGGAGGAAGGAGGAGGGCGAGGAGGAAGGAGGAGGAGGAGGAGGAGAGCGAGGAGGAAGGAGGAAGAATTCCAGGTAAGAGGATGAGGTCGAGGAGGAAGGAGGGCGAGGAGGAGGAAGGAGAAGAGAGGAGGAAGGAGGAGGTGGAGGAGAGAGGAGAGCGAGGAGGAAGGAGGAGGAGGAGGGGGCGAAGAGGGAGGAAGAGGAGGAAGGAGGAGTAGGGCGAGGAGGAAGGAGGAGGGCGAGGAGGAAGGAGGAGGGCGAGGAGGAAGGAGGAGAAGGGCGAGTAGGAAGGAGGAGGCCGAGGAAGGAGGGGGAGGGTGAGGAGGGCGAGGAGGAAGGAGGGGGAGGGTGAGGAGGAAGAAGGAGGGCAAGAGGGAAGGAGGAAGACGAGGAGGAAGGAGGAGAAGAGCGAGGAGGATTAGGGAGAGGGAGGAGGCGGAAGATGAGTAAGGAGGAGGGCGAGAAGGAAGGAGGAGGACGACGAGAAGGAATGATGAGGGAGGAGGAGGGCGAGGAGGGAGTAGGAGGTCGAGGAAGAAGGAGAGCGAGGAACAGGAGGGCGACGAGGAAGGAGGAGGAAGGAGGAGGACAGAGGAGGAGGAAGGAGGAGGAGGACGAGGAGGAAGAAGAAGTAGGAGGGCGAAGAGGAAGGAGGAGGAGGCGAGCGAGGAGGAAGGAGGAAAGACGAGGAGAGCGAGGAGGAAGGAGGAAGTGGGCGAGAAAGAAGAAGGAGGAGAGCGAGGAGGAGGAGGGCGAGAAAGAAGGAATAATAGGTCGAGGAGGAAGGAGGAGGAGGGAGAAGAGGAGGAAGGAGGTGGAGGAAGAAAGAGGGCAAGAAGGAAGGAGGAGGAGGGCGAGGAGGAAGGAGAAGGAGGAGAGCAAAGAGGAAGAAGGAGGAGAGCGAGGAGGAGGACGAGAAGGAAGGAATAGGAGGTCGAGGAGGAAGGAAGTGGGCAAGGAGGAGGAGGAGGAGGAGAGCGAGGAGGAAGAAGGAAGAATTCCAGATAAGAGGATGAGGTCGAGGAGGAGGAAGGAGGAGAGTAAGGAGGAAGGAGGAGGAGGAGAGCGAGGAGGAAGAAGGAGGAAGAGAGCGAGGAGGAAGAAGGAGGAGGAGGGCAAGGAGGAAGGAGGAGAGGAAGGAGGAGGGCGAGGAGGTAGGAGGAGTAGGCCGAGGAGGAAGGAGGTGGAGAAAGAAGGAGGGCAAGGAGGAAGGAGGAGGAGAAGGAAGGCGAGGAGGAAGGAGGAGTAGGAGGGCGAAGAGAAAGGAGGAGCGCGAGGAGGAAGGAGGAGGAGGAGGGCAAGGAGGAGGGAGGAGGGCGAGAAGGAAGGAGGAGGGTGAGGAGGAAGGAGGATGACGGCAAGAACGAAGGAGGAGGGCGAGGATGAAGGAGCAGGAAGGAGGAGGGCGAGGAGGAAGGAGGAGAGTGAGGAAAGAGGATGGAAGAGGAGAGCAAGGAGGAAGGGGGAGGAGGAGGGCGAATAGGAAGGAGGAGGCCGAGGAGAAAGGAGGAGGAGGAGAGCGAGAAGGAAGGGCGAGGAGGTAGGACGAGTAGGCCAGGAGGAAAGAGGTGGAGAAAGAAGGAGGGCAAGGAGGAAGGAGGAGGAGGGCGAGGAGGAAGGAGGAGGGTGAGGAGAATGGAGGAGGGCGAGGAGGAAGGAGGAGTAGGGCGAGGATGAAGGAGTAGAAGGGCGGGGAGGAAGGAGGAGGAGGGCGAGGTGGAAGGAGGAGGAGGGCAAGGAGGAAGGAGGAGGAGGGCGAGGAGGAAGGAGGAAGAGTAGGGCAAGGAGGGAGAGGGAGGAGGCGGAAGAGGAGCAAGGAGGAGGGCGAGAAGGAAGGAGGAGGAAGGCGAGAAGGAAGGAGGAGGGCGAGAAGGAAGGAGGAGGAGGGCGAGAAGGGAGGAGGAGGAGGACGAGAAGGAAGGATGGGGAAGGAGGAAGGAAGAGGGCGAGGAGAAAGGAGGAAGAAGGAGGGCAAGGAGGAGAGCGAGAAGCAGGAGGGCGTCGAGGAAGGAGGAGAAGAGCAAGGAGGAAGGAGGAGGAGGACGAGGAGGAAGGAGGAGTAGGAGGGCGAAGAGGAAGGAGGAGGAGAAAGGAGGAGGGCAAGGAGGAAAGAGGTGGAGGAAGAAGGAGGAGAAAGGCGGAGTAGGAGGGCGAAGAGGAAGGAGAAGAGCGAGGAGGAGGGCGAGAAGGAAGGAATAGGAGGGCGAGGAGGAAGGAGGAGGGCGAGGAGGAAGGAGGAGGAGAAGGAGGAGAGCGAGGAGGAAGGAGGAAGAATTCCAGGTAAGAGGATGAGGTCGAGGAGGAAGGAGGGCGAGGAGGAGGAAGGAGAAGAGAGGAGGAAGGAGGAGGTGGAGGAGAGAGGAGAGCGAGGAGGAAGGAGGAGGAGGAGGGGGCGAAGAGGGAGGAAGAGGAGGAAGGAGGAGTAGGGCGAGGAGGAAGGAGGAGGGAGAGGAGGAAGGAGGAGGGCGAGGAGGAAGGAGGAGGGCGAGGAGGAAGGAGGAGAAGGGCGAGTAGGAAGGAGGAGGCCGAGGAAAAAGGAGGGGGAGGGTGAGGAGGGCGAGGAGGAAGGAGGGGGAGGGTGAGGAGGAAGAAGGAGGGCAAGAGGGAAGGAGGAAGACGAGGAGGAAGGAGGAGAAGAGCGAGGAGGATTAGGGAGAGGGAGGAGGCGGAAGATGAGTAAGGAGGAGGGCGAGAAGGAAGGAGGAGGACGACGAGAAGGAATGATGAGGGAGGAGGAGGGCGAGGAGGGAGTAGGAGGTCGAGGAAGAAGGAGAGCGAGGAACAGGAGGGCGACGAGGAAGGAGGAGGAAGGAGGAGGACGGAGGAGGAGGAAGGAGGAGGAGGACGAGGAGGAAGAAGAAGTATGAGGGCGAAGAGGAAGGAGGAGGAGGCGAGCGAGGAGGAAGGAGGAAAGACGAGGAGAGCGAGGAGGAAGGAGGAAGTGGGCGAGAAAGGAGGAGGAGAGCGAGGAGGAGGAGGGCGAGAAAGAAGGAATAATAGGTCGAGGAGGAAGGAGGAGGAGGAGGGAGAAGAGGAGGAAGGAGGTGGAGGAAGAAGGAGGGCAAGAAGGAAGGAGGAGGAGGGCGAGGAGGAAAAAGAAGGAGGAGAGCAAAGAGGAAGAAGGAGGAGAGCGAGGAGGAGGACGAGAAGGAAGGAATAGGAGGTCGAGGAGGAAGGAAGTGGGCGAGGAGGAGGAGGAGAGCGAGGAGGAAGAAGGAAGAATTCCAGATAAGAGGATGAGGTCGAGGAGGAGGAAGGAGGAGAGTAAGGAGGAAGGAGGAGGAGGAGAGCGAGGAGGAAGAAGGAGGAGGAGAGCGAGGAGGAAGAAGGAGGAGGAGGGCAAGGAGGAAGGAGGAGAGGAAGGAGGAGGGCGAGGAGGTAGGAGGAGTAGGCCGAGGAGGAAGGAGGTGGAGAAAGAAGGAGGGCAAGGAGGAAGGAGGAGGAGAAGGAAGGCGAGGAGGAAGGAGGAGTAGGAGGGCGAAGAGAAAGGAGGAGCGCGAGGAGGAAGGAGGAGGGCAAGGAGGAGGGAGGAGGGCGAGAAGGAAGGAGGAGGGTGAGGAGGAAGGAGGATGACGGCAAGAACGAAGGAGGAGGGCGAGGATGAAGGAGCAGGAAGGAGGAGGGCGAGGAGGAAGGAGGAGAGTGAGGAAGGAGGATGGAGGAGGAGAGCAAGGAGGAAGGGGGAGGAGGAGGGCGAATAGGACGGAGGAGGCCGAGGAGAAAGGAGGAGGAGGAGAGCGAGAAGGAAGGGCGAGGAGGTAGGACGAGTAGGCCAGGAGGAAGGAGGTGGAGAAAGAAGGAGGGCAAGGAGGAAGGAGGAGGAGGGCGAGGAGGAAGGAGGAGGGTGAGGAGAATGGAGGAGGGCGAGGAGGAAGGAGGAGTAGGGCGAGGATGAAGGAGTAGAAGGGCGGGGAGGAAGGAGGAGGAGGAGGGCGAGGAGGAAGGAGGAGGAGGGCAAGGAGGAAGGAGGAGGAGGGCGAGGAGGAAGGAGGAAGAGTAGGGCAAGGAGGGAGAGGGAGGAGGCGGAAGAAGAGCAAGGAGGAGGGCGAGAAGGAAGGAGGAGGAAGGCGAGAAGGAAGGAGGAGGAGGGCGAGAAGGGAGGAGGAGGAGGACGAGAAGGAAGGATGGGGAAGGAGGAAGGAAGAGGGCGAGGAGAAAGGAGGAAGAAGGAGGGCAAGGAGGAGAGCGAGAAGCAGGAGGGCGTCGAGGAAGGAGGAGAAGAGCAAGGAGGAAGGAGGAGGAGGACGAGGAGGAAGGAGGAGTAGGAGGGCGAAGAGGAAGGAGGAGGAGAAAGGAGGAGGGCAAGGAGGAAAGAGGTGGAGGAAGAAGGAGGAGAAAGGCGGAGTAGGAGGGCGAAGAGGAAGGAGAAGAGCGAGGAGGAGGGCGAGAAGGAAGGAATAGGAGGGCGAGGAGGAAGGAGGAGGGCGATGAGGAAGGAGGAGGAGGAGGAGGAGAGCGAGGAGGAAGGAGGAAGAATTCCAGGTAAGAGGATGAGGTCGAGGAGGAAGGAGGGCGAGGAAGAGGAAGGAGAAGAGAGGAGGAAGGAGGAGGTGGAGGAGAGAGGAGAGCGAGGAGGAAGGAGGAGGGCAAGGAGGAAGAGGGCGAGAAGGAAGGAGGGCGAGGAGAAAGGAGGCAGGCGAGGAGGAAGGAAAAAGAGTAGGGCGAGGAGGGAGAGGGAGGAGGCGGAAGAGGAGTAAAGAGGAGGGCGAGAAGGAAGGAGGAGGAGGGCGAGAAGCAAGGAGGAGAAGGAGGGCGAGAAGGAAGCAAGAGGAGAACGAGAAGGAGGAAGGCGAGGAGGAAGGAAGAGGGCGAGGAGGAAGGAGGAGGAGGTCGAGGAAGAATGAGAGCGAGGAGCAGGAGAGCGTCGAGGAAGGAGGAGGAGGAGAGCAAGGAGGAATGAGGAGGAGGAAGGAGGAGGAGGACGAGGAGGAAGGAGGAGTAGGATGGCGAAGAGGAAGGAGGAGGAGAGCGAGGAGGAAGGAGGAGGGCAAGGAGGAAGGAGGAGGAGGGCGAGGAGGAAGGAGGTGGAGGAAGGCGGAGTAGGAGGGCGAAGAGGAAGGAGGAGAGTGAGGAGGAGGAGGGCGAGAAGGAAGGAATAGGAGGGCGAGGAGGAAGGAGGAGGGCGAGGAGGAAGAAGGAGGAGGAGAGCGTGGAGGAAGGAGGAGGAGAGCGAGGAGGTAGGAGGAGGGCAAGGAGAAGGATGGAATAGGAGGGCGAGGAGGAAGGAGGAGGGCGAGAAGGAAGAAGGAAGAGGAGGAGGAAGGAGGAGGAGGAGATCGAGGAGGAAGATTGCGAGGAGGAAGGAGGAGGAGGAGAGCGAGGAGGAAGAAGGAGGAGCGCGAGGAGGAAGGAGGAGGGCGATGAGGAAGGAGGAGGAGGGCGAGGAAGGAGGAAGAGGGCGAGGAAGAAGGAGGAGGAGGGCGAGGAGGAAGGAGGAGGGGGGCGAGGAGGAAGGAGGAGGGCGAGGAGGAAGGAGGAGGAGGTCGAGGCAGAGGAGGAAGGAGGATGAAAAAGAGGAGGAAGGAGTAGGTCTAAGAGGAAGGAGGAAGAAGGGGGAGAGGAAAGGAGGAGGGGGGAAGGAGCAGGACGCCTCGGGGGGGAAAGGGGGGAATTAAGTAACGGAGGAGAAGAGAAGGGGGAAGAATAGCAGGGGTAGGCGTAGTACTGGTAATGGGGGGAGGGCAGAGAGGAGGAGTGAGAGAAGGGAGATGAGAAGGAAGGGGAAGAGGAGGGGTTAGAGAAGGGGAAGAGGAGGGGGGAGGGGTAAGAGAAGGTGGGTAAGGAGGGGGGAGGGGTAAGAGAAGGGGGATGAGGAGGAAGGGGAAGAGAGGATGGGCAAGAGAAGGAGGGATGAGAAGAAAGAGGAAGAGGAGGGGGAGGGGTAAGGGAAGGGGGATGAGGAGGAGGGGGGAATAGGGGAGGGGGAAATGAAGGGGATGAGGAGGAAGGGTAAGAGGAGGGGGAGGGGTAAGCGAAGGGGGGGTGTTGGATTTCTGGGGCTTGAACTCATATATTAAATTATTTGATTATTGTATTTAAGTAAATCGAAGGACCATCCACTTTTGAGAAGAGGGAAAACGAATAACAGTGATTATTAGATTGACAATATAGAACCAGTGCCTATGGATAATAATTAAATGAATAATCACTTGAAATTAATGAATAGACTGTATTATTAATTAATTAAAGTCAAAGCCTCAAATATCAACATTGGGGGGGTATTTCTAGAAATTCATATGTATCTAGGAACCAGTGTGATTCGTCACTAGTTCATTGTTGAGTTAGTAACATAGTAAATCTAAACTAAATAGATTCAAAGATATGATACCTCAAATTAAGAATATTAAAGATTATGAATTATTGAGCAACAGTAAGAACAAACACATTAATTACCAAATCATAATTTCTGGCAATAAATTTTTCACTGTAAAGATCCTTTATGAATTATATGGAAATCAGTAATAATCTTAGATAAATTTGTACGAAATAAGTGTCTTAGCTGTAAGACGATTTCTGTAACGCCATTTCTTCATTCGTCCTCGCGGTCACAGGATCCCAATAAGGAAAGAACCTGAGGTGAATATCACGAATGAAGAGAAACAACTCCTCGTATACACGCTGAAATCAGAAAAATTTAAGTAGCATTTGATTAGGCTACGAGTTATTTCAAGTATTCATGAAAACTGAGATAAATGTGGAAAATCAACTAACGTGTGTATTTGGTATCCATTCGTTGTCACAACAGACTACCCACAAATATACAATCTAGAATGATGCATCAAACGAGAATGGTATACTTAACATGAGCGTATCAAATACTAAGGTCTGCCAAAACTGCGTCGGCCAGTCCCAGGCGTCCACTGCTGTGTATGCGTAATTACGGGCCGTCGCTTCAATTGTTGACGCGTTATTAACTGGCAGGTCACTATAGAACATGTATAGAAGTAATTGTTGACTATTGATTGAGTATCAACGTAATTCTTGTTGAAAAAAACTCCTCAGTCACTACCACGCGTCTCGCCACTCTTATCGCCAGGGATGCCTCGTGTGCAATGGCGTCTTCGCCCTCCCTCAACCCGTCTCTCGCATTCACCACAGAAATTATTAATCACGGATAATTCTTTTCCGTGTAATTATTGATGTAATACGTTAATGAGAACTGGGTTGCAATTATAGGGACTTAAATATTATCCTATTCTCGTTTAATGGTGTTAAACGAGAAATGGAGAAGATTTTTATTCTCTCCATAGCATTCGTACGTAACAGATAAAACTGCTACTTGATAATAATTTCAGTTAATAACTCTCGGTTTTGGATTATCGGGAGTCATATTATCCGTAGGTAATTATTACACGGAATACTGATAATTTTAGAGAACCACATTCAATTCTCTAACACATTGGTAATAAACGTGTCCAACTAGACATTATCTGGCGCAATTTTGCTACTCAATTTCATGAGAATTCTAGCACTAATGCGCAGATAAAATTGTTAATTTATGTTGACATTACCGTTAGTGAAATTAGTAACTACTGTAGTTAGTATATAATGATGATGATGTATTATAATACAATAGTAGTTTGTTAGTGTTGGAAATTTCCAACAGGGGGGATGAGGAGGAAGGGAAAGAGAGGAGGGGCAAGAGAAGGGGATATGAAGGGGAAGAGGGGAGGGGTAAGAGAAGGAAGGTGAAGAGCAGGGGGAGGGGTATGCGAAGGGGAGATGAGGAGGAAGGGGAAGAGAGGAGGGGCAAGAGAAGGGGGGATGAGGAGGAAGGGGAAGAGAGGAGGGGCAAGAGAAGGGGGGATGAGGAGGAAGGGAAAGATGGAAGGGGTAAGAGAAGGAAGGGGTAGAGCAGGGGAGGGAGGGGGTGATGGTCACTACGCGCGGGTATAAACACTGGACCACCCGGGTGATGGTCAGCTGGCTACTACTGGTCCTCGCCTGGTGGGACCCACATCACAACCGTCGCTGCCCCACCAACTTTTTTTTTTTTATTTTTATTTTTAAAAGAGAGCAAGTACAGCGTATAGTAACCATATAAACAGGAAAGCACAGAATAACAACAACACAGATAACAAGTAACACAGATCAACACAAAAGTGAAAACAAAGAATAACATAAAACACATAAGAACACACACACACACACAAAAACAAAAGCAGCACTACCCAGACGGGGCGTGCCAAAAGCGTCAGTAATTACAAAAGCGCACAAGGAGCACAATAAACCAAGGGTAAAGTATAAACAGGAATACACATATACAAAATAACACAAAC
Organism: Procambarus clarkii; assembly: GCF_040958095.1. Classification (NCBI taxonomy): domain Eukaryota; kingdom Metazoa; phylum Arthropoda; class Malacostraca; order Decapoda; family Cambaridae; genus Procambarus; species Procambarus clarkii. The sequence continues at coordinate 2,134,724 of NC_091179.1, forward strand.
GCAAAACACACGCACCATGCGCCACACCACACAACAGCAGACAACACACCACAGAAACGAGAACACAATAACAAACATGGTAATATAACACTGTAAATACAACATAGTAAGGAAATGCAGGAAAATAACAAGGGAATACAACAAAACAATACACAGCACAGTACATAAAATAAAGGAAACAGAACACATTAGCATTACATAGTAAAATAACATGGTAAAAAATAAAGGAATCGGTATAGTACAAACCAACATTGGAACATATAACACAGTAAAATGACACAGATAACAGAACAAATTGTAAAAAAATCATAAACACACAAACAAACAACACATGCCACCCATACGGGGCGTGCCAACAGGAACTATAATGGAAAGTACATAACACAAGGCAGCAAGACAAAATGACAATGAACACAAGCATACAAAAAACACACAACAATGGAACACATACGAAACAAACACAGCCACCCAGCACACAAACCCGACCCCCACAGACAGAGGACGGCCAGCCACCAAGCAGAAAAAACACCCTCGCACCGGACACATGGAGAGAGACAGACATGCCACACAACACCACAACACACCCATTCCCACCCACACACAAACAAAACCCTGCCACACAAAGTAACCAAGCAAACCCCAGTACACACAAAACCCCAAAGACAAACAAACACAGACCCCCCTAACCCCCACCCACCAGAGGGAACCGAACCAAAGGAACACACACAGACACACACACAACCACACCCACAGGAACCCACCACCTACACCAACGCAGCACCCCGGACATACTCGACCGTGAACCAAGCATCAAAAACCCTAGGAAAGGAGCGACGCAACCACCACATAGTATAAGACAGACGGCCTTTCAAAAAGCCCAAAATCCTCCCCACCCCATACCCCTCCATCCTACCAACCCATAAACAAAAAATATAGTCCGCTAACAACACCCCGAGCGTGTTACGCACCCGCCTGGAGCCCCGAGGGAACGAAAAAAAACAAAAACTGCAATAGGTCGACCTGCACCCCTGGACCACAAAAGGCTGCAATGACATCCCGCAACCACCCAACCAAACCCTGAACCCGAGCACAAAAATAAAAGACGTGCAACTGAGTCTCACGTCTCCCACAATGAACACAACTATCAGAGGCGACCAAACCCAACATAAAGAGCCTCGCATTCGTAGCCAAAGACTCATGCAAATATCGAAAAACCAACTCACGCGTCCGTGGCGCAATACACGGCCCACTCAACGCCTCCCACACATTCCCCCAGTCGAAACATGGGTACAAACTTTCGACCCTGGAAGGCACCCGAGAGGCAAGCGCCCCATACACCTTCCGAAAGAGACAAACCCAGGAAATCGACAAAGCGCCTGAAGGATCAAAACCGCCCACGAATACACTGGAGGCGTATACATGGCCACCTCCTGGCAACGATCCAGATCAAGCAAAAAACTAAACCTCATAGAGCAGTAAAACCACCCCAAGGAGTTTAACCCACCCCCTAACACCAAACTCCTCCGAACCGACCCCCAAAACAAAGCCAACGCCTTCACATAGGCATCAGGAATACCAATTCCACCTTCTGACACCTTAAGACATAACGTAGATCGACGAACCGGATGATACCGGCCACACCACACATAACGATACACCAAACCCTCCAGAGCGCGAGCCTTCCGCCGATCCAACGGAAAACACTGCGCAACAAACCAGACCCGCGACAAAACCTTACAAGACATGACAATCGCCTGCTGGTAAATAATCAGGGCCCGTTGCGACAACATCCCCACAGCTACGCCCCCCCCCCCCCCCCGCGAAACTGCCTCCCAATTAAACTCCAAAGACTGCACATACGACCTGAACCACGTAATCCCCAGAACCCGAACAGACTGAACCACCGGAAACCACGAACCAGACCACACCAAACGAGAGGCCCAACCCCAGAAGACAAGACTTTCCACGATTGACCAAAGCCCCTGTAGCCGACTCAAATTGAAGCACCAAATCCTGAACAGCAGGCACAGAACCCTCAGAGGCAACAAACAAGACCGTGTCGTCCGCATAACCACAAATCTTGAGGGACAAGCCATTCGGCAAACACGGTGAGACAACTGAACGACAAGCGCGCACTGCGCAAGCAAAGGGCTCCTGAAACAGAATATATAGAAGCATCGACAAAGGACACCCCTGTCGAACCGAACGCCGAATAGCGAAGGGAGCACTAAGGAACCCATTGACACACACTACTACTACAACCAGCATACAACATCCGTATCCAGCCAACAAACTGGGGCGGGAAACCAAACCTCTCCAGGACCCGCAAAACAAACCCAATTGGCACGCGATCTAAAGCCTTGGACCAATCCAGGCTTATCATGGCCGCGGGAACACCAGACTCCTCCACATAGAGGAGCAAATCCCGAAAAAGGGAATTGCATTGCACCAACGACCTACCCGGAACGCCACAAAACTGACCCCAAGAGATCACCGACCCCACAACCGAGCGCAAACGTCCAGCCAACAACTTGGAAATAATCTTGTAATCCACATTTAGCAACGTAATAGGCCGCCAATTTGCAAAAAAACGTAAGTTCCCCGGCTGCGGAAGAAGCCACACAAGACCATCATTTTGCGAAATGGACAGAGACAAACTCCGAAGACAAAACCGAACCACCTCCAAAAAATCGGCACCAAGCACATTCCAAAACTCGACATAGAACTCCATCGGAAACCCATCCGACCCTGGAACCTTACCACGACGAAAGGACCGCACAACCTCCCAAAGCTCCGAAGGGCTTACCTCCCGCACAAGACCCACACAATCCATACCCGACAACCCCGGTGCACAGTGTTGGAGGAAGGACTCCATCAACCCCTCATCCCCCGCAACCACCCCATACAAAGACTCCAATTCACCACGCACATAATGCAAAATCGCCCCCGTGTCCGACAAAACCGAACCATCCGGCCGATGAAGACCTGCCAACAAAACAGAAGCACGCCCCACCTGTTCCCTCCGCAGTAAAAACTGCGAGAGCTTCTCACCACACAACCGTTCCTCCACCCCAGCCCGCACACGTACCCCCTCAGCCATCTCCTCCCTCAGCCCACAAATGAGATCCTTACACACCGAGATCTCCCGAAACCTATCTAAACCCTGATTCAGCAACCCATACAGGCGAAATAACCGTGCCTGCAAGACCCTCAACAGACCAAACCTTCCCGACGCCTCCCGCTTCGCCATCACCCGACATTCCACCTTAGCCCACTCCCACCACTCCAGGACCGAGGGAAAAGTTCCCTTCCGAGCGGCCAAAACAGCCCACCGGGCCCGGAACTGGGCACACACAACAGGGCATTTCAGCAACCCACAATTCAGTTTCCACCAGCCACGGCCAACCCGCACCTGGCTGCGAATCCCTACCTGTAACACCACCATGCAATGGTCCGAGAACCCCACGGGAACCGTCTGCAACGAAAAAACCGAACCACCCCCAGTAGGCACGTAAAAACGATCAAGGCGAGAGCAAGCCCCACGCGAGATAAAAGTGTACTCCAAAGGACCCCCTTGCAACACGGCTGCATCCCGAAACCCGCAACTCTTCAAGGTAGCAGTCAAAGCCGGCGAGATATTCGCTGGACGAAGACTATTGTTATCCCGCGGCGATGCAATATAATTAAAATCCCCCCTCAAAATCATCCCCCTTGTATCGTGCCGCAAAAAATGCAGCACATCACGGGAAAAGAAAACCTCCCGGTTCTGCCTCTGCGCCGCCCCAGATGGCATGTACACATTCAAGAGAGAGACCTCAGACCCCAAAAAGGAGACCCGAACTAACAGCACCTGACCACCATCGTCCATCTCCGTGTGAAGCACAGAAATCGGGGCCCGCTTAGAAAGCAGGATCAATGTACCTCCACGCAAGCCATGCGAAGGGTTTAACACCACCGTAAACCCCTCAGCCAACACATGTAACAACCCCACTTCCTGCACAAAAGCCACATCCACCCTCCACTCACGCAACATCGACACCAGGCCCAATTGCACAGCCACAGAACGCAAACCATTCACATTCAGCGAAGCACATGTTAATTTAGGATCCATCGGGAAAAGAGATAAACCCTATCTAACCACAAAACCGTCATACCGGTCCGGCCGACACCCCGTGTACGGAAGTAGAAGCAGCCGCCACCGGGTTCCCAGGCGACGGAGACGCACTCTCCACAGGGAGGGGGGGGGAGGCCAGAGTCCTTCCGGAGCTTCACCACAAGGCCGCGATCATCACTGCTACAGTCCCCCGGATCCACTACCGCCCACTCCGGGCTCCGTACCCCAGGGGACCCACATATGAGATCACCAGGAGGGTCCACAACACACCCTCCACCGCCCGGCACCAACGCGTCTACTACTGACACCGCCACACCCTCACCATCACCGACACTCGCATCAGGCTCTAACCTCCGCACCAAAGGCCCTCAGTCCCCGGAGCGACCACTCCTGTTCGTCTTCCGGCGCTTCGTCTGAGAGCCAGGTTGACCCTGGAAAGCAGTGGTGGAAGGACGACGAGAGGGGCGACCCCCTTCCAAGAACTCTTCTGCCTCCAAGGGTTCCACACCAAGGGCACCAGAATCTGGCGCGACATCCTCCACCGGCGACAAAACAGGGCCACGCCCCACCGAAGCGTCAACATCGACGGCTATGGCAACCGGAGGCGGATGCACCTCCACATGCGTGACCACCGCACTACCACCCACACCAGGGGGGTCCACAGACATCGGACCCGACACGTCAGCACCAGTGGGGCGCACCGCACCCACAACGCCATCATCTCCGGTAGGTGCAGGGGGAGGGTTCAACCCAGCAGGATCATCCCCCAGGTCCACAAGGCCATGTTGAGGCGGAAAATCCTCTTCTCGGAAGACACTGACCAACCGGACGGTGCCATTACGGCAACCAGCAGCCTGGTGTCCAGATATACCGCACCGAAAACATGTGCGCTCTTGTCCCGCATAAAAGCACTGCAACATGAACCCCAGCAGCACCATCGACGATGGGATCGCCTTCCTCAGCTTCATGGTAACCGTGCGAATACCCGTCAGGACACCACGAAGACGGCCAGACTTCAGCACATTCGCCCGACAGGCGAGAACACTCCCATATCCTCCTAAGAACCGGCGGAGCAGGCTCTCTGGGAACTCAAACGGCAGGCCCCGCACCACCACAAAAGTCACTGGAACACACAAGTCCGTTACAGAAACCGTACCCGCCGCGCCAGGCAAAGGTACAGTACGCCCATCATACTTGTCGACCATATCCCGGTACACCACAGCGTCAGTCAGCTTAACCAAGGCCCGATGTTCCCCAGCCAGCTGCACACCACACACATCTGCAGGGTTGAGACCCAGCACATCCAGGAGAGCAACCTCCAACAATGAGTAGTTCACCTGACCAGAGAAGGCCAGCTCAACCGTATCCACACGCTTTATAGGCGGCATGGGCAACGCCATCCCGCCGGCCCGCCAGGCCAGAGGCCACAAAAAACGCCACCAGCTGTGTGCACGCCAAACGTCCAGGCAAGACTGAGGAGCGAATGTAAACAGAACCGCTCCGCACGGCTGCCAAACAGCCAATCTCATAGTTCGATATATGTTGCAGTATATGTGGGACAATAACATTGGAAGGTCTTGACATAAAGACAGATCCTTTGACAACAATCACAATTTATGCTTAAAGAACTAAATCTAATGCAAACAAAACAGTCTTTACGTTACGTTAATATCCTTAAGTGACACGTTAAAGTCAGCTAATTAACAGTAAGTTTAGCAGACTGCTGTATGTACCACTCTCAAGTATAACAACTGACTCCTCTCAGTTGTCGCTTCGGGCTGAATAATGAACTAACTGAACAATATGGGTGCTCATTTAGGACTCAAATTGCAATTAAAACACTCATCTCTCAAGACGACACTCAAAACATTAGTTTATTAAGTTAGACTAATGAGTTTCAGTGATTAATTACTCTAATTGACTGTCAACTGGCAATCAGCAACAAAGCATTCTATGTTAATAACAGTCGTGTCTCTCAGACACTCAAACAAATCAGAACAATAATTCGCTAACCCTAATTACTCAGTCACTCGGACCAGCCAAGCATTGAGTGAGTAATTATATTAATTACTGTTAAACGGACAAATAATTAATCAAGTACGAAATATGTTAACACTACGATGTCTCTCTTGACAGCTTTGCCAATCAATACTATATGAATTCACTTTGATGACGTTAATTTCCCTTAATTAACTTGAGTGATTTATTACTGTTAAATGGACAGATAATTAATCCAGAACGTATTACGTTAACTCAGTGTCTAAGTCATGTGAATTCCCTTGTTGATGTTAATTAACCCTAATTCACTTCTCACTGAATCCTTAATTCCCAAATTAAGATTACACCAAATCCTTATCTCGCAGCCAAGCAAAACACATTCCTAGATTACACCACTCAGTGATATTACACAACACAATAAAAATATTAATAATCACACGGACATGAGTTAAATACACAGTAATTACATAGACCGGGTATCACAACAGATCACCCCTTGGTTGCTCCTGAGCTACCGTGCAGTGAGGACGTGTCGCCTGCTCGCTCCGGTAGTTTGAGGTGTTTGCCGTTTTCGCCGGCAGGGGGTGTGGGTGTCTCTACCCTCCCTGCTGTTCCTGGTGGTGTGGACGTGGCGCTTTTACGATGGGCGGCCATCTTCCCCCTGTCGTGAGGGTAAACTCCATCGGATTGGAGTTTACTGGCCGTGCTGGATACCCGCTGGTGGACGTGGTATTGAGTGCCATGCTTCGTGTCCCGGTTGGGAACGTTTATGGCATTCAGCTGGTAACTGCTCACCGTGTTGTTGTCAAGTTTGTGGGTGAGGCGGTGTACAGTGCTTTCTTATGGAGGTTCGAGGGACGTACTTTGCAGCTACAGGACGGCACCGGGTCTGTGACCATTTCAGACCGTAGTGGTGCTGTGACGAATGTCAGTGTTCATGGCGCCCCCATGGAGTTTCCTGAGACTCTCCTCCGGCGATTCTTCCAGAGGTACTGCTCCGTCGTCAGTGTGCGGATGAACTCACTGTCGTCTGGCACGTATTCGGGTGTGAAGACCAACATTCGGACCCTCGGGATGCGACTGAGGTCGGACATACCATGCTCTGTCCGGCTGTTGGGGTACTACGTGCGTGTGTTTTATGCCCGGCAACCCCGTACTTGCTTCCGGTGTGGCTTGTTGGGGCATCAGGCTGCCGGGTGTACTGCTGATCCGGTCGCTCCTGTGAACTTGTTCCGTGAGGAGGATTTCCCGCCGCTCCCTCTGGAGGAGGACTCCGGGGGTGAGGAGGTGAGCGTCCCGTTCGCTGCTGCGGCTCCCCCAGTGTTACCCGACGTTCCCCCGGTTGTTGCAGACCCTCCTCCGGGTGTTGCGGTGCCGTCGGGTGTTCCTCCTGACCATGTCTCTGGCCCTGCCGTTCCCATGGTCCTTCCTGGTGATCCCTGTGGAGCGTCGCCGTCGGCTTCCTCGTCTTCGGCTGTGGACCCTGGCCCTTCGTCCTCCCCTCGAGTTCCTCCTGTGCTGGGTGCTGGGGTGGCTGCGGTGCCTCCTGCTGTGTGTGGTCCGGTTTCCCCCTGTGGTAGAGGCTGCTGCCGTTCTGCGACGGGCGTCGGTTTGCCCGGTTCGTGAGGCCAGTGGTTCTGGGTCCGCCTCCGGCTGTGAGGATCTGCGGCCAGTGCCCAAGCGGTCCAGGCGTTCTTCTACTGCTTGGGCTGATGAGGAGGACTACGACGCAGGTGGAGCTTCGGGAGATGATGTGGCGCATCCGGGTGCTTTGCGCTCTACGACGCTGGTGGTGGCTGACGTCCATGTGTCTGCTGTTGACGATGTTTGTACGTCCCGAGTTGATTTACCTCCTGTTCTTTCTCCTGCAGAAGGTTCTCCGCAGTGGGGGGTGGTCGCTCCTACTGACGTGGATGGTGAGAGTTCTGGTGCGCGCCGAGGCATCAAGCTGGTACTGAAGAAGGATGCCAAGCGTGGGGGGTCCCGGCAGGAACAATGTCCGGTGGTTGACGCGGAGCGCTGTGAGGCGGCCGAGGAGGCTCCCAGTGTGCTGCCCATTGCCCGGCCTCGTGGGAAGGAGCCCCTCCCTCTCATCTTGGCCTCCAGAGTGGCGCATGGTGCGCAGCATCCTCTGCAGTTTGACATTATCGACCGCGTGCATCCTGTTCCGTGGTGCCCTTCTTCCATCTGGGTACAGCGGGCTCGGTGTTTTGTTGTGGGTGTGCCCGAGTTGATGCCTGATCCTCGTACTATTAATACTGTGCCTGTTCCGGATGACGTCATGTTACTGTGGGAGGCGTATTGTGTTCGGTTCCCGGCGGCGGAGTGGCTGGATAAGTATGAACAATTTGAGTGGTCTGTGTGCTTGCTGTGACCTGTGGTTTGTTTGCAATGTATTGTACCTATTGTGCGCCCTTCAGGCCGGTGTTGTGTTTTTCATGACTGTTGTTTTGTTGTATTTATTGTATTTCCGTTACCCTTCTGTCCAGTATTGTTCTTTCTTTTTCCTGTGTTTATGTTCATTGTTGTGATTTTGTTGTCGGCCCTTCAGGCCGGTATTTAGTGTATTTGTGTTATTTTGTGTTAATTTGCTTTGTGCTTTTGTATTTTTTGTTGTTGTCTGATTGTTTGTTATTGGTTCCTTATTTTATTATATTTATTGTATTGTATTTATTCGCATGTTCGCATGTAAAAATAAAAATAAAAAATAAAATAAATAAAAAAATACTATATGAATTCACTTTGATGACGTTAATTTCCCTTAATTAACTTGAGTGATTTATTACTGTTAAATGGACAGATGATTAATCCAGAACGTATTACGTTAACTCAGTGTCTAAGTCATGTGAATTCCCTTGTTGATGTTAATTAACCCTAATTCACTTCTCACTGAATCCTTAATTCCCAAATTAAGATTACACCAAATCCTTATCTCGCAGCCAAGCAAAACACATTCCTAGATTACACCACTCAGTGATATTACACAACACAATAAAAATATTAATAATCACACGGACATGAGTTCAATACACAGTAATTACATAGACCGGGTATCACAACAGATCACCCCTTACCACTCCTGGGATTACTTGTTTTCTCTTGCAATGAGATAAACACATACAGAGAAAAGACATCTTACATGGAACAGTATAATATTAAAACCGAATCAACAATTACACAAATTTTTTTTTTTGAGATATATACAAGAGTTGTTACATTCTTGTACAGCCACTAGTGCGTAGCGTTTCGGGCAGGTCCCTGGAATACGATCCCCTGCCGCGAAGAATCGTTTTTTCATCCAAGTACACATTTTTACTGTTGCGTTAAACAGAGGTAACAGTTAAGGAATTGCGCCCAGTAAATCCTCCCCGGCCAGGATACGAACCCATGACATACTGTATCCCTCCAACATACTGTATCACTCTCAACAGGTGCGTCACCTGTTGAGAGCGTGCTTCCTGCTTCATGCTTTGCTTCGTTCACCTACTCAGATGCTTAGGACAACTTTCCCCGGTGCCTGACTTACACTGTAAGACCGGTCTTCTCTCAATTACACATCCTCATTCATACAGACACTGTTTCGGCAGTAGACAGGAGTTCACCAATCCTTTCTCCACATGTGGTTGTGGAGACCATGGTGGAAAACCCGGTATTAAACACAGGGTTCTGATCCAACCTGTCCTCTTAAAAAATAACGTCGCTTTTGGCCGTTTGCCCGTATGGCCGAAAGTGGACGTAAATTGAAAATGAAAAAAAATGAAAATAAATTTGGGATTTTCTTTCAACAACAGCAAGTTAAGGGTCCTCTGGTAGGTTAGGTGGGCAGGAAATTCTCATAAAGTTTCAAATTTTTATGAAAAATGTTAATTGAAAGTTTCCTCTCCTAGCCTTTCTGGGTAGGCCGGACGACTCAAACAGAAAACGGGACAGTACGTTACTTTTGTGAGTCGATTTTATTTCAAATTACATCCACTTTTGGCTGTTGCGTGCATATGAGCGAAAAGCGACGTTATTTTTAAGAGGACAGGTTGTTTGATCAGGTGATATCAGCGTCGTGCAACATGAGGTGGCGCGACGAAACGAGCAGTATAGGCTACCAGGCTAAGACTACTTGCGGGGCTGACTAGTACACACATCCACCCCATGCTAACCAGCTCACACCTGCTTCTCAGGTCACCCCTTCCCCAAATCAGCCGCCCCTGCTTATCTCCCCAACACATCCCTTGACCCCTCTGACCCCACTGCAGTCAAATTCATCCCACATTCCAAGGACCCCCTCATCACCTCAACCCCCCAAAACCCGTCCAGCCCTCATCCCCTCAACCCCCAAAACCCACCCTGCCCTCATCCCCTCAACCCCCAAAACCCACCCAGCCCTCATCCCCTCAACCCCATGAACCCACCCAGCCCTCATCCCCTCAACACCCAAAGCCTACCCAGACCTATCCCCTCTTCATCCCCTCTCCTTCCATGTGACCCCCCACCCTTGCGAGGGGGGTGGGAGGTTCCCCCCACCCTTGCGAGGGGGGTGGGAGGTTCCCCCCACCCCCTCTATCCTTCCCCCTCCCAACCTCTCAACCTCTATCTGACTCCCAACCTTACGCTATCTCCCAACCCCTCTATGCCCTCCCTAATCTTCAGACCCAGTATGCCCTTCCTACTCCAGACCTACCTACCCAGGCCCTACCCCAGACCCTCCTACCTACCTTCCTAGAAACCCAGCCCTCAGTAGCCCCCCAAGCACCCCTCCTGACCTCTTTCACCCCCCATACACCCCCCGGACCCCCCCAGACACCCCTCGGATCCCCCCGGACATCCCCCGGATCCTCCCCACCCCCATTCATCCCCCAGACACCCCCCAGATCCCCCAGATCCCCCCTGCCCCCAGTCACCCCCCAGACACCCCCCCAGATCCCCCCAGACCCCCAGAGAAAGGGAGAACTCTGGTACAAGAGTTTCCATGAATAATCTCAAGGTTTGGTACACCAATGCTGATGGGGTATCTAATAAAGCAGAAGAGATAAAAGAAAGAGTGGGTGAAGCAGATCCTGACATAGTTGCAATTGTGGAAACTAAAATTAATGACATGATCTCAGATGCAATCTTTCCTGAAGGGTAACAGGTGATACGAAAAGAGAGGACACAGAGACAGGGAGGGGGAGTAGCACTCCTAATAAAGCGGAAATGGAAGTTTGAAGACCTGGGAAATCGAGTTACCAATGAGTGCACAAGCTTCATTCATGGAACTCTGACAGTAGATGGGAGGAAGATTGTGATCTTGGTAATCTACAATCCCCCACCAAACAGTAGAAGACCCAGGCAGGAGTATGATGACAACAACAACGCATGTATAGATGAACTGCAGAAGGCAGCAACACTAGCCCACAGAATGAGAGCGAAGCTGCTGATCATGGGGGACCTAAATCATGGAGAGATAAATTGGGAATCAAGGAATCCCTATGGAGGGGACGAAACGTGGGGAGCAAAATTAGTAGATGTTATAGACAGGAATTTCCTGACACAACATGTGAACGAAGACACAAGGGAAAGAGGAGGAGATGCACCGAGCCTATTAGACCTGATTTTCACCCAGAACGAAGAAGATATCGAGAATTTAGAGCATGAAATACCTCTAGGGGCCAGTGACCATTGTGTCCTAGTCTTTGACTTCATGATGGAATTCAAACTTATGACCATGGGACAAGAGATCTGGGAAAGGAGAGCTGACTACAGGAAAGGGGACTATATGAGGATAAGGGACTATCTGGGTGAAGTGCAGTGGGAGGAAGAAATTAGAGGAAAAACAGTCCAAGATATGATGGACCTAGTCATACAGAAATGCCAGGAGGCCGAAGAGAGATTTATACCAACGGTAAAGGGAAAAAATAAGAAGGAATATAATAACCCATGGTTTAATAGACAGTGTCAGGAAGCAAAAATGGCCAGCAGGCGGGAGTGGAGGAAGTACAGAAGACAAAGAACAGAGGACAACAGGATCAGATACAACAGAGCTAGGAACGATTACATTAACATAAGACGAACATCGGAAAGGGACTATGAGAACGATATTGCAATCAAAGCGAAAAAACAACCTAAGTTACTACAGTCATATAAGAAGAAAAATGTCGGTGAACGACCAAGTGACAAGACTAAGGAAGACAGAGGGGGCATATACTGAAAGTGACAAGGAAATCTGCGAGGCACTGAATGCCAGTTTCCATGGAGTGTTCACTACCGAGCCTGAGCAGCTCCCATTGTTGGAAGGGGTTATCCTAGATGAAAGACTATCAGATATAGAGGTGACAGCAGAGGAGGTAATGAAGCAGTTGACAACTCAAGATGCAACTAAAGCAGTTGGACCAGACAAAGTATCACCGTGGATACTAAAAGAAGCAGCACAGGCCCTCAGCGTGCCTCTGGCAATGATCTTTAATGAGTCACTTATGTCAGGAGAATTGCCCAGTTGCTGGAAGAAGGCAAATGTCGTGCCGATCTTCAAGAAAGGTGATAGGGAGGAGGCACTTAACTATAGACCTGTATCACTGACAAGCATCCCCTGTAAAATACTGGAAAGAATAATTAGGCTACGACTGGTTGCACACCTGGAGAACATTAGGTTTGTGAACAAACATCAACATGGGTTCTGGACAGGGAAATCGTGCCTAACAAACCTTCTGGAATTCTATGATAAAATAACGAGGATAAGACAGGACAGAGATGGTTGGGCAGACTGCATATTTCTGGACTGCCAAAAAGCCTTTGATACAGTACCGCACATGAGACTGCTGTTCAAGCTCGAGAGGCAGACGGGGGTGGGGGGAATGGTCCTAGCATGGATAAGGAACTACCTAACAGGAAGGAGCCAAAGAGTTACGGTAAGGAGCGAGAAGTCGGACTGGCGAACAGTAACAAGTGGAGTACCACAAGGATCGGTGCTGGGACCAATGCTATTTCTTGTATATGTTAACGACATGTTTACAGGCGTAGAGTCCTACATGTCGATGCTTGCGGATGACGCAAAGTTGATGAGAAGAGTTGTGACAAATGAGGATTGCAGGATCCTCCAAGAGGACCTGAACAGGTTGCAGAGATGGTCAGAGAAATGGCTACTGGAATTCAACACGAGCAAATGTAAAGTTATGGAAATGGGACTAGGAGATAGGAGACCAAAGGGACAGTACACAATGAAGGGGAACAGCCTACCTGTAACGACGCGTGAAAGAGACCTGGGGGTGGACGTAACACCTAATCTATCTCCTGAGGCACATATAAATAGGATAACGACAGCAGCGTACTCTACACTGGCAAAAGTTAGAACATCATTCAGAAACCTAAGTAAGGAGGCATTTAGGGCGCTTTACACTGCCTACGTAAGGCCAGTCTTAGAGTATGCCGCCTCATCATGGAGTCCCCATTTGAAGAAGCATATAATGAAACTGGAAAAGGTTCATAGGTTTGCAACGAGACTCGTCCCAGAGCTACGAGGGATGGGGTATGAGGAGCGCCTGAGGGAACTGTGCCTTACGACACTAGAAAGAAGAAGGGAGAGGGGGGACATGATAGGAACGTATAAGATACTCAGAGGGATTGACAGAGTGGACATAGACGAAATGTTCACACGGAATAGTAACAGAACGAGGGGACATGGATGGAAGCTTGAAACTCAGATGAGTCACAGAGATGTTAGGAAGTTTTCTTTTAGCGTGAGAGTAGTGGGAAAATGGAATGCACTTCATGAACAGGTTGTGGAAGCAAATACTATTCATAATTTTAAAACCAGGTATGATAGGGAAATGGGACAGGAGTCATTGCTGTAAACAACCGATGCTCGAAAGGCGGGATCCAAGAGTCAATGCTCGATCCTGCAGACACAACTAGGTGAGTACAACTAGGTGAGTACACACACACACACACGCAAAGAGAGTGAATGCTCCTACAAGAGTGGGATGAGTTAACATGGTGACACGGTCAGTGGGAATTCAATGTCCTCGTGAGTGGGCCATAATTCTCACTTAATTACCACAGGAAACTTCCATAAACACTGAGAAACCTTCCTTATTAACTCTGGCCATGTCTCGTAATCATAAAGTGACGGATGACTACGGATGCTGACGGTAGCCTCTGTTCATTAACAATGCAATCCTGTTACTTCTGCTGTGGTCATGTGGTGACGACTCTATTTTCTTATCTCAAATCCCCAAATCACTCTTTCACGCTCACATAAAGTGTATTCTGACGGCAATTCACGATAGCGGGAATCAGAACGGATTGATGAGATTGATGTCAACGCCGCGTGGATGAAGATTGTAGCTTAATGGTCGTTTAGCACAATCCTCCGCGTCCTGTCAAGACAGTCGTGGGGTCAGAATGCTGGCTCTTTCACTGAAGGGGATCCTAGCTGCTCCTCCCCTCTGTCTTCGAATTAGCCACTCAGATGAGAGCGCTGAAAACGGCCTATAGTGCCTCCACGAATCACAAGGACTACGTCCTACGGTCACGTGGTACCTGGTAAGGTCAGGGTCGGGAAGCATGGTGTTGGTATCAGCAAAGAAATCGTTGGTAATGCTGGGCAGGGGGAGCCCAATAGTGACGAAAATCCTTGGAAAACTGTTGGGACCCGGAAAAAGACACAAGGAATCAAAGAGTTAACAAATCATAACCATGAGAAGAAAAGAATCAACCTGCATTTTCCCCCGGGCACGGGAACTGCAACGAAATATGCATGGTTGTCTGAGGCAACCAAAAAACATCCTGGTGGTGAATATTGGTTGGAAAATAGACATGTAAACCACGTCTGTGGGAACATTACTGAAGAGATGGTGCAATATTTCTGTACTCAAGAACTTGCTGGTATAACAATGAGAAAACAACCACCACCTGCTCATACCCACTGGACACCCGTCATCATTTTTGGGCTGGACCTCTACCAGGATCACACGCTGGTGGAACAGCATGATCACATCATCAAATAGAAAAAGAACAACTGGCAGAGAGACTATTCTCGCCCACTGGACCAGCGACAAGTATCCAGCGGAAATATTTACTGTCCCGAGTGCTTTTCGGCAACTAATAATGAAGGTTTACAACCCTCCCAGGCGCAGGTGTTACAAGTGCCAACGATGGAATCATGTTGCAAGAAACTAGGAATGATGAGCGGTGTGGCCACTGTGCCAGAAAGCATGCAACATCTGTGTGTGATGTTAAAAAGGGAAATGGTGAAACACTGAAACTGAAGTGTGCCAACTGTCACGTGGAAGGAGTTCCCGCCTGGGATGAGGATTGTGCTGTACTCCCGCCGAGACTGGCTGCTCTGGGTACACCAGCAGGGGGAGCTAGAAACCACCCTGGCTCATCTGTGGTGCCACCACCAGTCACTCAGTCACTCTTTCCTACCTTACCCAACCACTCCAACGCCACAGCTGGTAGCTCGAGTGACACAGTTGTAGTCCCTACCAATACATGTTGGTCGAGGGGCCCGGATCAGACACTGACAATTGTTGAGCTTATGAATACAGTAGAAAGACAAAGCAAAATCAAGGAAAAACGCTGAACATGCAAATAACTGAACAAAGTAAGGAAATCATGAACCAAAAGATGATGATACCCACTCTTCAGAAATCAATGAGAGTATTAAATGAGTTTTGGACACACCAACCTGGAGTGCAATCACGTGCTCCCAGACGGCCAGCACCCCGGGGGGGGGGGGGAGCTGAGGGTGTCCCAGCCCTCACTCCAGCTGGGTCCGCAGACCACGGCTCCCCAGACTCCAGCCTGATCAACACTGTGCGCTATGAACAAAGGTCAACTATTGACTTCTGACTATTGACCTAGTTGAATGAACAACTATTCTACGTGGAAACGCCTAGTGCTGTCGATGAGTATGATGATGCAACTGACTATGATAATGAACAAAATGCCAGTGAGGGTGAGAATGTTAATGAAGATGAACATCATGATGTAAATACAGGTGCAAATAAACTCTGTTTGCAGGAAATTAATAGTGGAAACGATGATGAAAGTGATTGTGATAAAGATCAAATTGAAACCAGTGACGCTTGTAGTGATATTAACAATGTGAAACTGGACGTGGATGCCCGCCTCGGACCGAGCACGCCCACACCCCAGATGGTTCCGCCGTGACAAATTTAGGGAACTGTTAACAGGTGATGCGCTAACCGAAGGGGAAAAAGACGCCGTAATAATGCACTACAAAAAGTATCGGGATATACTTGTTTTTTTATGAAACTGCAGACTAATAAAGTAAAAAAGAACAATGGCGGCCACTCAATCTCATAAAAACAAGTACAGTGTCATCAAGATACTCAGTTGGAATATTGCTTCTCTTAGAAAACGGTATTCAGACCTCCATCATAATATTATTACTGAAGACATAGATATTGTCTGCCTCCAAGAAACTCCTTTTTACCTGCGGGAGTTTACCTAACTTCCACAGCTAAAACCCCACAGAATCTGCTTAGTTATCAGTGTTATAATCCCAGATAAAAAAAATACGTGTCTCATGTATGTTAAAAAATCCCTGCCACATGAGCCACTCCCCGCCCAATAACGAGAGGGGTTTCAATATCATGGTATCCGGGTACACGTTGGTAACTCTACACTTAATGTTTGGAATGCCTATGCACCTACTGGCCTCCTCCAGTATACTGACCTACCTAGTTTTGCACATACTGGCCATACAATCTTAATTGTGAACTTAAACGGAAACAAGCAATTAGGGGATCAACTCGCAAACACCAACGGGAGAAGATTGTGGGCACTTCTCGATGCATGTGATGATGTTCAAATTATCAGTAAGAATCAACCAATGCAAATATATGGAGGTGTTCTAGATAGGTGCATTGGCTTTAACCTGTCATTTGCAACTCATGAAACAGATATTATGGGTGACTTGATGTCTGACCATTTAGCCATAACAGCTAACATACACGTGGCTAATGTTGACCTACCTGACACTAAGCTGAGTAGACGCAGGCTAACAGTAAGGAAAGAGCAAGAAAAATTCTTTATGGGCAGCATTGATCATTGATATAACAATTATGAGCCTGAGAATGTACAACAGTTTTATGATGACCTCGTGAATAAATCCTATGAGGCCATCAAAAATAGTGAATCACACCAAACAAACAGACGTACTGGCAAGCAGGTCATACACAACCAGTACTAAGATAATGCTGAACTGAAAAAACTTAAATCAATTGCTAGACAAACAGGTAAAGCATATAAGAGCCTTATAAGAGCCTCGAATGTTTAAACTGTTTCAGGCCGCGCTTGCAGCGGCAAGGTAGAGAATGACTGAACTCAGACAAAATGAATGGGAGGGTTTGGTAGTGGACTGCGTCCTCCCCTGGGCAAAGCCTGGAAAGGCATAAACAAAATTATTGGCAAAAATAATAGACAAGTTTCACACCCAAACCCGCTACAGACAGCCAATCAGTTAATTACAAAATGGGCTCAGGTTTTCAGCTTTGGAATGTTATCAGATAGCACTAGGGAGAAATTGCAGGCGAGGTCCACAGACAGAAATGCTCTCATAAATTTCATGTTGAGCAAGCAACATGATGAATGTGATGTTCCATATACAGATTATGAATTGGATGCAGCCCTCTCCAGTCGCAGTAGCACTGTTCCTGATGAGGACGGTATCACCTATGATATTCTAAGACTCCTACATCGTGTACCCGGTAACCCATTATTAGAATTGTTTAATGCGAGTTATGTCACTGGGCAGTTGCCAGTATCATGGACCACCAGTCTTACGGTACCTGTACCAAAGCCTGGCCAACCTGATGATTTTCGTCCCGTCTCTCTGACCAGTTGCATGTGCAAAACCTTTAAGAGAATGGTGCTCAATAGTTTATTGTATTGAGTTAAAGAGCACATGTCACCTGACATCAATGGTTTCACACATGGTAAAAGTGTACACAACTGTATCACAACCTTTCTCACTGTTCATGGAGATAGAAGACACAAGTACACAACATTTCTTGACCTAAAAAATGTCTTTGATATTGCTAATAGGGAAGTGAATATGTATGAATAAGCGAGAATGGATATAGGTGGACAATTATTACAATGGATACAGGGTGATCTTACCAACCGAAAGTCCTCTGCACTGTTTCAAGGCTACAAAAGTGAAACTAAATTAATGCAACTAGGCACTCCACAAGGAGGAATACTAAGTCCTACCTTCTTTAATGTTATAATTAATGCCTTACTAAAATTTATCCCAACTAGCCCGGCAAACATCACTATCAGCTATGCAGATGACATCCTTGAACATACTAAAACCCAAGGTGAAATGCAAACAATCTTAAATTGAATATATACAGCTTGTGAGAGCCTTGGTCTTGTAATCAACGCTGCTAAAACTAAGGTATTTAACAGACAAATTGGCAACCGCAAAAGTTGACCACGAAAACTTAAGATGGATAATACACCAATAGACTATGTCTCTTCTTTCAAATACCTTAGTGTCTCTGTCCCTTATACCTCAATTGCAGTCAATAAGTTACATCAACAATGTAAAGACAGACTCAAGGCTCTCAAAACTGTAGTGGGGTACAGCCCTAAATACGGTGTTAACATTAGAATAGCAAAAATGATGCACTTAGCATATATATGGTCTCTGATAGATTATCACGCACCAGCTTTAGCCATGCAAAATGACAAAAGTATTGATAGACTGGAAAAAATGCAAAATGAAGCACTCAGAATTATACTTGGCTGTCCTAGAATTACCAAAGTTCTCATTATGTGGAAGGAATTAAATATACTTAGCATTCGAGATAGATTATTTGAAATCAATCTTATGATGGGACTGAAGCTTCTGCGTGATAACAAAAACAATATTGTGTTAGTTGAACTGTTAGAACACATACGAAATGGAACCAGTGAGTCTAAATGGATTCAAAGAACAGCCACTCATATTAAAATGATGGGACTGCATGATGTATATACAGATGAAAGAGTACAGCACTTTCTTCCACCCTGGCAGATAGTACCTTTTGACATCCTGACCCCTGCATACCCCACCAAGAAACTCGTCACAAACAACCCTCGTGCTCAGCTTGTTAAATTAAGCACATAGAACACATTCACAATATACAAACTGAAAGCAACATAACACAGACCATATACATTGACGGATTACTCAATACAGCTACAGGGAGGGCAGGAAGTGCTGTTATTGCTCATCAGCCCGATGGCAGCACAATTCAAAGGAATATACGAATTAGTAACTGGGCATCCACAATGCAAGCTGATTTGGTAGCAATACAGGTAGCACTCGAAATTATTGACAACACTGAAGTAAACAGCTTAATTATTTCCGACTTCCTTTCCTCACTACTAGCAATAAAGAGTTTGCAATCAAGTAATAACGTGCTTGTTTCCGAAGCCAGACATAGATATATAAGAATACTTAGCAAGAGGGGTAAATATATAAATGTTGTGGATTCCTTCTCACATTGGCCTGCAGAAACATGATAAAGTTAACGTCCTTGCTAAGGCTGCAGTAAATAAAGACAGTATTGAACGGAATCTTGAGTTGTCAAATAGGTCCCTTAAAAGTGTCATTAGACAAGAACTTCTGGATGGATTTGAAGAAAGTTGAACAGTGCAAATTGGAATCAGCAGGTCCATTGTTTATCACAATGAAATATGTGAAGTAAAACATGTGTATGGGGCAAGTAACAAAGTCAGTAGACTAACAGATGTTGTCATAGCTCGAATAAGACTTGGCTACAAGTATGTATCTCTGGCAGTTCGGCTTGTATAGGGATCTAGATGAAGTAAAGTGTAAAGTGTGTGGACAAAGACAGGGACACACACACTCGAACACTATATCTTGGATTGTAGTAAAATTGAGCCATTTAAAGATAAATCTCAGCTCATGCTGAATGATATGGCAACATATCTCATTACCAAGGATAAAATACCGGAAATCCTTGCGCTGTATCCATGTTTCGCTTCCAGTAGATAAATGACATATGAGATTAAGAAACTCAGTATTGTGAAGACTAATAATAAACAGCAGCTCCCCTATGACTGTAATATCTCCATTCATCAAACAATTATGTATTAGCGATAAGACCTACCATTAATTTATAATGACTTGCTGTAAACATAAAGCTCTTGAAATAGAACAGCCTCTGTAACTAGTTGACATGTAACTATAAGGTGTGAAGAATAGATGAAATTGTTTATATAATAGTCTGATAAATAGTCTTTATCAGACCTTTTAGATGAGGTCTGATAAAGACCTTTTGTGCCCTCTGTAATGCTTTTGCTCTACCGCTCACAGGATGAGTATGGGGTGCACAATAAACTAGCTGCCTCCGGACGCAACAATCAACAATCATTAAAATACGACTGTAAGTTCCTCCTGCTCCTCACTCTCTCTCTCTCTACACTTACATGTAAATACATCCTCGTGGCTTTATCTCTACTCACAGAGAAGCGACGACGGCCATCGTAGTATTAATGAACAGGTCTGGTTCTATGCTGTACTTAGATACCAAACAAAAGATGTCTGGTTGAGGAATTACAGAATCTAGAATGAGTGCACAACGGTGCACTCGTGTCAGAGTGCAAGCTGACAGCTTGCACTCTTAACACACAGTCGAGAAGCTAGCTGGTAAATCCTTCCCTTCACACACATGAACCTGATAATAATAATAACACGCTCAAGAATTCTCATAAATCATGTATCAGCACTTATGGTTGATAAATTACATGGACCTCCTCTAGTTAAGTGGACTCCTATATTTTATGATAATTAGTGAGTAAAAACACGAAATACTTAATCATGTGACATATATAGAAACAGGATGGGAAATGAAAGGCTTTTGTCAGGCCCACCAAAGCTCTGGCACCTATAAAACTGGCACTGCAACCCTGTCTGGTATTGACTTAGTTGCACGATAAAGGAAATGGTCTGGTATTGACTTACCTGCACAGGTAGAGAGATTGGTCAAGTATTGTCTTTCTAGAACAGACAGAGGTGTCGGAAAATCCGACACCATTTAATAATATTACATGCAATATGCAGATAATATTGCTGGTGTTGTATACACAAGTTACCCTTAGAAAATGTAGCTTGTAGTGGAATTTTGTCAATAGAAAATGGGATATCATTGCCACATAGTACTATAAATTCACCAGCTATTCTGCTGGGAATTATTCATAAATACATTAGTCTTTGGACTTTTACCATCACAAAACATCTTATTTGAATTAACTTAATTATCAGTATCAAAATAAAGTAAATGTGACCCTTCTATCATTTATTTACATTGGACAAGGAGAGCCAAGGCGTCAGTGGTGGTGAAGTGGTCAGCCATTGTTAGTTAAGACCAGAGGCACAGGGGAGCAAATTCAGCTCCTATAATTTCTCTTGGACGAAGTGTTATGGAGATCAAAGTGTTCTACCATCATCAACACGCTGTCAACATAAACAAGGGAAGTGTCCCACCAAAACCCGTTTATCTAATCATTTCTGGCCAGTTAATGTTAGGTAGATATGGGCGAACCGGTTAGGATGCGAACAGCTTCTTAATAAAGGTAATTAAGCCTTGGTCCTTATTATTTAATATACAGTGTTTTCTCTGATACGGCTGTCATATATTAGGATTCCGGCTTTATAGCTAGTGCCCTTCGACAGGAACAAGAAGAGGAAGCAAGACTTGGTATATCAGTTACTTGGGGTGTAGGAAGCTAGCCTCACACGAGGATAATTTGGTGTCTACATCCTAGTTATATCTGGTGGACTGAGCCTGCTGTACAATAAGGTAAGGCACCTCCAATTTATTTTCTAATATATTTAGCTAATACTGTAGTTTGATTGGCTGCATATATATAAATTTAATATAACCCCCCCCCCCCCAATGTGTAAGGATCGATTTGTGAGATTATTGCAGAAATACAGTCCACTTAACATCATACCAATTGCTATCGAAAGATATAAATTAACGTAAATATAAATTCTACATAAATTCATATAAATTAAATATAAATATCACAGGTCGGTTCCCACATTATTTGGTCCTTTGAACCAAGATAGTACAGAACCGGTTAGAATCTGCCCTTATTATATGGTCATCTTCGAGCCGGATGACAGACTATTTGGTCATCTTTGTACCAGATGAACCAGAGTTAACCAGTGGATTCACTAAATACACTGGTACTAGTGCAGTGTGATTTATACAATAACAATACAGAGCCTGTCAAAGACCGGCAGCGTAGCCTCGAGGGAGTTCATGAGCCCCCTCAGCTCAGTTCAGCCTCATCAGCAGTTTCATTGTCAACCACCGATTTGGTGGGATGTTATTCTGTGAGGTGACAGCGCTTATTTTAAGAACATAAGAACATAAGAACAAAGGCAACTGCAGAAGGCCTATTGGCCCATACGAGGCAGCTCCTATTTATAACCACCCAATCCTACTCATATACTTGTCCAACCCGCGCTTGAAACAATCGAGGGACCCCGCCTCCATCACGTTATGCGGTAATTGGTTCCACAAATTATCAACCCTGTTACTGAACCAGTATTTACCCAAGTCTTTCCTAAATCTAAACTTATCCAATTTATACCCATTGTTTCGTGTTCTGTCTTGTGTTGATACTTTTAATACCCTATTAATATCCCCTTTGTTATGTCCATTCACCCACTTGTAAACCTCTATCATGTCCCCCCTAACTCTTCGCCTTTCCAGTGAATGCAACTTCAGCTTTGTTAATCTTTCTTCATATGAAAGATTTCTAATTTGGGGATTTAACTTAGTCATCCTACGCTGGACACGTTCAAGTGAATTTATATCCATTCTATAATATGGCGACCAAAACTGAACTGCATAATCTAAATGGGGCCTAACTAGAGCAAGATATAGCTTGAGAACCACACCAGGTGTCTTGTTACTAACGCTGCGATTAATAAATCCCAGTGTCCTATTTGCCTTATTACGAACATTTATGCATTGATCCTTTTGTTTTAAATTCCTACTAATCATAACTCCCAGATCTCTTTCGCAATCCGACTTCGCAATCTCAACACCATCTAGCTCGTATCTTGTAACTCTATCATCATTACCTAGCCTCAGAACTTTACATTTATCAGCATTAAACTGCATTTGCCAATCATTTGACCATTTCAAAACCCTATCTAGATCAACTTGAAGTGATAATGAGTCCTCCTCCGAATTAATTTCCCTACCGATTTTCGTATCATCGGCAAATTTGCAAATGTTGCTACTCAAACCTGAATCTAAATCATTTATATATATTATAAACAGCAGAGGTCCCAGGACAGAGCCCTGAGGTACTCCACTAACAACATTATCCAACTCTGACTTAACCCCATTTATACTAACTCTCTGTTTCCTTTGGAATAGCCATGCCCTAATCCAAGTTAATATAGCACCCCCAATTCCATGAGCTTCTATTTTTTTAATTAGTCTTTCATGTGGCACTGTATCAAAAGCTTTGCTAAAGTCAAGGTACACAACATCACAATCCTTACCACTATCAACTGCCTCAACTATGCTGGAATAAAAAGTTAGCAAATTTGTTAAACATGAACGGCCATTTGTAAAACCATGTTGCAACTCATTTATTAATTTATGTTTTTCAAGATGGAGACGAATTGTATTTGCAATTATTGATTCGAGTAACTTTCCCACAATAGACGTTAGGCTAATTGGCCGATAGTTTGACGCAAGTGATCTATCTCCTTTCTTAAAAATTGGTACCACATTAGCTACCTTCCATGACTCTGGCACTCTGCCTGACTCTATTGATTTATTAAATATGGTAGACAGTGGCTCGGAAAGCTCCTCTTTGCATTCTTTAAGCACCATGGCAAACACTTCATCCGGCCCTGGGGATTTGTTTGGTTTTAGTTTTTCTAATTGTTTAATTACATCCTCCTTGGTAACTGCTAAACTAGTCAACCTGTCCTCATCCCCACCCACATAGACTTGTTCGGCTGAAGGCATATTGTTAAGTTCTTCTTTAGTAAATACAGATATAAAATATTTGTTAAAAATACTACTCATCTCTTTGTCATTATCCGTTATTTGACCTGTCTCAGATTTTAATGGACATATCCTTTCCCTAGTCTTAGTTCGATATAACTGAAAAAAACCTTTAGGATTTGACTTTGCTTGCTCTGCTATGCGAACTTCATAGTTTTTTTTGCTTTCCTAATCTCTTTTTTTAACAATTCTAACCAGTTGTATGAATTCCTGTTCTAACCTGACTTCCCCATTCTTAATCCTTTTGTACCAAGCTCTCTTTTTACCTATAAGGTTCTTTAAATTATTTGTTATCCACTTTGGGTCATTAGTATTCGATCTATTCAATTTGTATGGTATACTACGTTCCTGTGCTTTGTTTAGAATATTCTTAAATAAGTTATATATTAAATCCACATCGAAATCCCCTTTTACGTCACCTGTCGCTGGGTTCCCATACCCCATACCCAAGACTTTCCAA
>NC_091179.1:2164345-2211845 GCF_040958095.1 Procambarus clarkii
TCCGTCCTGGACCACTCTCAAGTCGAGAATGATCGACTGGAGAATGGTCCAGGACGGACCGAAACGTCGTGTCACCTTCCAGCGTGTGGTCTGGTTTGCATTCCATCATAAACAAACGACGTGCAAATGAGGAAGTTAAAGCCTCTTGCGAGCCTTCAGAAATAGAAAATAATAGCCAATTAAAGGGTAAAACAACTACCCCAAATAAACATCAGGCAATTAATCTCACATCTAGTTGGAGAAAATCTGACAATGCAGCAGAATCCTCCAAGCCTACTGTTACTAGTTCACCCAAACCGGTAACTTCCAAACGTGCAGTAGGCTGGGGGACATGTATGTTCTGCAAAAAGAAACATTCAGCATACCGTTGTGCCAATTATCCAGACAGAGACACGCGTATTAAGCGACTCCGGGAATTAGGGAGATGTTCAAGGTGTCTTAAGTCACACAACAAAGACTATTGTGATACCCAATTCAACACCTGCTACAGGTGTAGAAGAGGTAGGCACCATGCAGCACTATGCAAACATACGAAATTAACGTATTCAAGACCCAAGGTGGAAGATAGCATTCCCACCACAGTACAGTTTTGCAAGGTGCGAGAGAAAATTAGTCTCCAATCAGCAGAATCCAAAAGTAATGTGACTTTGCTTACTGCCCAAATTACCATCCAGAATAAGAGGGCCAAGATCCATACCCGTGGGTTGTTTGACCAAGGATCCCAGAGAACATATATCACTAAAAAGTTGGCAGATGAACTACAATTAAGGCCTGTAGCCCAGACGACAATCAACATCTCAGGGTTTTTAACAGATACAGGACCTCAAGTCTACCAGGTGGTACAACCATCAGTACGTTTCGGCAGGTACGTCTGTCAAGTACAAGCCATTGTGGTGGACAAAATACCAGCAGACCTACAAGTACAAGGTCTAAGAACAACAGCCAAATTCCTGAGAAATAGAGGAATAAAATTGGCAGATAATATTAAGTCTGATCACCTCACCGACTTCGGTATCCTTGTAGGGACAGACTACTACCATCGATTCATCGGTAGCTCTACTAAATATCAGGGCATAACCATGCTAAATTCTGCAGGAGGCAAATTACTCTCAGGCCCAGTATTAAGCCTGAGGAGACCTATGCCTGCAGATAAACAATACCAGTAGAAATCTAAATTTGTCAGCTGATTATATTTCTCCAGTAGCATTATACTAAGGAGATTACAGCTGACTATAGCAACAGAGGTTGATGTTAATATTATCATTTAAAGCTGAAGATGAGTTCATGAGGCCTCAGTGGCAAATCAGTGAACAGTAGCCTAAGCAGCAACAAGTCACTGCGACCAATGTCACAGAACCCACTGCAGTCTCAGAACCATACTTGACTTTAATGATGGACTATTCAATCTTCTGAATCAATTAACTAAATTAAACCCCAATAAATCTGATGACTGATTTTGATACATTTATTATTTAATCAGGATGTATTCCATGGGCCTCACTGTATATATATCAGTGACCAGTTACCTGAACAAGCTTCAAGTTATATCTAATGTCACTGATCTCACTGCACTCCCTGAATCATACTTGACTGTAGTACTTGATCACATTCAGTCTTCTGGGTTAAATAATATGTAATTAGGCTATAATTTTAGCCTTTCAAGAGTTATCAGGGAAATGAAATCGCATTAGACTTCTAACCCCTGCAACTCGAGTACGGGACGTCCGTCCTGTACGAACAGACGCACAAATGTGTGATTACTAACTCCTAACATCAAATTAATTTAATAATTCGAAGGAGGAGTATCGGTGTTCCTCTGTTCTAAATAGGACTTCAACCCATGAGCAGCCCCCGGGAATTATGTTGGAAAATCCGACACCATTTAATAATATTACATGCAATATGCAGATAATATTGCTGCTGTTGTATACACAAGTTACCCTTAGAAAATGTAGCTTGTAGTGGAATTTTCTGTCAATAGAAAATGGGATATCATTGCCACATAGTACTATAAATTCACCAGCTATTCTGTTGGGAATTATTCTTAAATACATTAGTCTTTGGACTTTTACCATCACAAAAACGTCTCATGTGAATTAACTTAATTATCAGTATCAAAATAAAGTAAATGTGACCCTTCTATCACTTATTTGCATTGGACAAGGAGAGCCAAGGCGTCAGTGGTGGTGAAGTGGTCAGCCATTGTTTGTTAAGACCAGAGGCGTAGGGGAGCAAATTCAGCTTCTATAATTTCTCTTGGACGAAGTGTTATGGAGATCAAAGTGTTCTACCATCATCAACACGCTGTCAACATTAACAAGGGAAGTGTCCTACCGAAACCCGTTTATCTAATCATTTCTGGCCAGTTAATGTTAGGTAGATATGGGTGAACCGGTTAGGATGCTAACAGCCTCTTAATAAAGGTAATTAAGCCTTAGTCCTTATTATTTAATATACAGTGTTTTCTCTGATACAGCTGTCATATATTAGGATTCCGACTTTATAGCTAGTGCCCTTCGACAGGAACAAGAAGAGGAAGCAAGACTTGGTTTATCAGATACTTGGGGTGCAGGAGGCTAGCCTCACACGAGGATAATTTGGTGTCTACATCCTAGTTATATCTGGTGGACTAAGCCTGCTGTACAATAAGATAAGGCACCTCCAATTTATTTACTAATATATGTAGTTAATACTGTAGTTTGATTGGCTGCATATATATAAATTTAATATAAACCCCCCCCCTAATGTGTAAGGATCGATTTGTGAGGTTATTGCAGAAACCTTAACATCATACCAATTGCTATTGAAAGATATAAATTAACGTATATATAAATTCTATATAAATTTATATATATTAAATATAAATCTCACAGGTCGGTTCCCACAAGAGGAGATTGATGTTTTATTGTCTTTCTCTACAGGTAGAGGAGATTGGTCTGGTAGAGGAAATTGGTCTGGTATAGAGGAGATTGGACTAGTATTGACATACTTGGCCAAGTAGAGGAGATTGGTCTGATAATGAGTTATTTACACAGACAGAGAAGCTTGGTCTGGTATTGACTTATTTGCACACATAGAGGAGATTGGTCTAGAATGGAGCTACTTCCACTGGTGGGGAAGATTTAACTTTACTGACTTTCATTCACTGAAAGAGAAGGTTAAAATTGTATTGATTTCCACCTTATATTGACTTATTTTTACAGGAATCGAGGGGTGGGCAAAAATATTTGTTTCCGTGAAAAAATCGAAAATTGTCTCCTACCTAATTTTATGCAAAAATATCTGCATAAGGAATAATGCTATTTGCTCTTAAAATCTTGTAATTCATGATTTTTATGTATAATGAAGTTTAACACCTTATTAGGAAATAACCAGAGAGATCTTAAATCTTCGTAATTATTTATAAGGATTTATAAACAAGCCCAATTCTCAGAAATTTGTTTAGGCTTTCTGCAGGTTTTTTTTAATTCTTTGGTTCTGATGTTATGTTACCGAAGTCTATCCTTTCTCTATCCAAAACCTAAATAATTCAATAATTATTCATTATGTCAAGGGACAGTGTCACGGGGTAGGACAAAGGGTAAAAAAGCCTTGTCGAGCTCCACCGGTGACACTCTTTCACGGCTCTGTTTATAGTATCCTTACTGTCGGCTTTGTACTCACTTTTTCTTATGATGAAGTCGGCGCTTAACCCCTGTGTACACCAGCCCCAAACAACAGGGACCTCCCAGCACCGCTGGAAACTCACTAGGCTACCTTCTGTTTGTCCCATGAGAGCAGGAGGTAGGGCGGCATGTGTCAAAGAGTGGCTGGTGTCTACATCGGACACTTGGTTATCCAGCTATTCCTGTGATCATCTGGGTTCTTACCTGCGCCCAGCACGGAAGCAATGACTTCAATTCTCTACTCCGGTCCTCTTGATAAATGAAGCTACGTTCCCTTATATCATTAAATCTTTATTCCTAAACTCAAATGGTCAGTACCATTCTGTCAGGCTTTCGTATATAAATGACGTAGAATAACCGTAATGAAGGAACATATAACACAGCATTTAAAACTAAAAAGAACATTAACTGACCAAAGAAATATGTAAACCCCAAAAGCTGTGCATATTAGTAGTTTTAGGCATTATATGTACTAGCTATATCTAGAAATCCATTATGTTTGTAACTCACCTTGTATGTATACTTTACCTGAATAAACATTTGATATGATTTGATTTGATAAAATAAATAATGAGCTGTCTTGGATAGCCTCATTCAAGTCTGCAATCAACGGCCGCTCTCGACCTTTATTAATACTACTGTTACTCTGTTCCCATGTATAGTCTCAATGAATTCTACCACATGAGAGTATACATATATAATAATAAATTCCTACAAGTTCCCTTATGAACGCCTATTCAACAAGGGAGAAAGAGAGGGCAGATTCCTTAGCTGGAAATGATGTCTCCAGTGGTTTATAGCTCTCATGTGTCGCCAGCTCACTGAAGTTCCGTCACCACATCCTTGGCTGCTCCTTGGCTTCAGACGTATTCTCTTTCTTCCTTGGGGTAACGCAGAAGTGGCACCGATCCTCTCGACACACCAGGGGGACACGCTCTGTGGGGTGTCCAATGCTGGTGTTAACTCTGGCCCTTGTCGCTCCTGGGGATGTACTTTTTCCCGGCAGCCTTATGGTAGTGCCCAGTGCACTGATTCATTGCGATGGAAAAAATATTACGACGGTTCACGCCACTGGTTGGGTCAGTTTCGTTATAAGGCACCGTCACAGTCTGTTCACTATATTCACTGTATTTATACGGGTAACTAGAAATATTAATCTCTGCTATACTTGCTCACCTTATTAGTTACTATAGAAATGTTTAACATTGATGCACGATTGTTTACAGCCTCTTCGTTGACACAGTTAAATAAAGCGCTCCCTTTCTAGGGTCATAGTCGACGGTCCAATTGCCTCTCTATAAGCGAAAATCAAAAGGAGCACTTAGTTACCATGACCTCGATCGTGTCTTCAATAGACTCTTCAACATCTACACTTTGTGGATTCACAAACACCGAGTTGTTATACTTACCGACGCTCACTGGTCGGGACTGTCACTAGGCTTCAACAGTCAATTAATTCGCTTTGACCCACCTAGGTTCAAATGTAGGTACTTGCTGCTCCCTTCACTGAATCTAGCATGCTATGGAGTCTCTTTCGCTCTCAGCACGTCCCTTCGTTGACGATACTCGTCCGATCTTTATGTAGGAAGGTCCCCTTGGTGCCTCAGTATGGTTGCCTTGTTGCCTCTCTTCTGGGCTCAACTCGCCATTTAAGATCCAAATTTGCCGATTTTTGCGAGAGCGCCCAAGGTCATTGTTACATATCTCTAGTTGGACACGTATATAAATTCTGGTTGCTGGGGCCACGCGTTGCTGTGGCCCCAGCAACCTTCCCTGTCCCCCAGTCCTCCCCACCATTCCCCCCTCTCCCGTCTCCTCAGCCTCCCAACCATTCACCACTCCACCGTCCCCTCGTCCTCCCCACTCTTCCCGACTCCACCTTTCCCTCTTCCTTCCCATCATGCCCCACTCCCCTGTCTATTTGACCTCCCCACCATTCTCCATTCCCTCGTCCCCCTCGTCCCAAACTCTCCCGTCCCCTTGTTCTTCCCCACTATTATCCCCTCCCTTGTCCCCTCGTCTTCTCCACCACCTCTGACTTCCGTCCCATCGTCATCTCCACCATTCCCCACTCCCTCGTCCGATGCCTTCCTAAATGGTCTGATGTTCCCATCAGTAAATTGGGAACATCAAGTGATCTGATGTTCCCATCACTGAAATATAAGAAAAACAGTTAAAAAATGAAATGAAAATATGAAAAAATAAAAAAGAAACTATACTTACGAAATGAACGATCTGGTAAACAACACACGTCAATTCCAATGCAATTCACACAAATTAATTAAATCAAAATGAAATTGAATCAAAATCTTTGAAAATTCAAATTATCAGTGCAATAAGAAACATTGAAATGGAATTGTAACATCTAGTATAGCCTGAGTGTTGCTCATACATGCAACAGATGGCGCTGTTTTTCAAGACTAGCATAGTTTTACCTGTAACTGGTGTGGCATCTGTACTTATACTTACGAAATGAACAGTATGGTAAACGTCACAGCTCAATTCCAACACAATGTCACACAAAATAATTCACTAAAAAATAATATAAATCGAAATCTATGAAAATCAAATTTATCATATCAATCGGAAACACTGAAATGGAATTCGTAATATATTTAGTATAGCGTGCATGTTGCCATTATGTGCAACAGATGGCGCTGTTTTAAAAAAAAACGCATGTTTTTACCTGTCACAGGAGTGGCATCTATATAGTAGGTACATAAAAAGACGTGCCTATTCGAATGCAACGTTGTGTCAAAATTTCAAAGCATTCGGTGAAGAGCTTTCGGGGATTACAGTGTGTGTTGCTCTTACGTCAAACAGATGGCGCTGTTTTTCAAAAAAAAAAACAGTTTTTCCTGTCACAGGTGAGGCATGTATATAGTAGATATATAAAAAAAAACGCGACTATTCGAATGCAACGTTGTGTCAAAATTTCAAAGCAATCGGTAAAGAGGTTTCGAAGATTTCACAAACAAGAAAAAGACATGAAAAACACAGTATTTCAGAAAAAAAACATGTTTATTTACCGTCAAAGACGTGACATCTATATAGTATGTATATAAAAACCTGGCCGGATGCGAATGTAACATTGTGTGTAAAATTTCAAAGCAATCGGCCAAAAACTTTCGGAGATTAGCGATTTTGAACAAACAAACATATCCATTTTTATTTATATAGATGTATCGTATAGTGTGGCAATATCAGTGGGGACAGGAGCGGGGTTGCTCTTCACATGTTTAATACCTGTTAGATTCGGGGAATTAGATTGCTGGACCTGTTCAGTTATGGGAGTTCCAGATGTCACCTTTTAATATTCACATATTTGTTAATTTCGTGTAATTAAGCATGTGGCATTGGAACATATATTATTGGCAAGTGAGCATTATATTATAGTTTGCATTCTTATACATTTGAGAACAATTGTTTGTTCAAGTAGTTGTAATATTAAAAAGTCCTTATTTACCATCCCTCATCCTGGATGAAGGCAGAAGGAGAGATAATTATGGGTAGTGACGGCGAGAGAGTCAGTTGGCTGTGAGACGTCGTCTGGGTAACATGGAAGTTAAGTTCTGTTTCTGTTGTAGATAGGTAGCATAATTTTGTCTGGTTGACATTTTCCTTTAATTATTTAGCCATTTATTCAATGGTATTATTCAAAGTGATTGCCATCTTAAATAATATTGATATTATATGCTTTTAGTTTGTATATAAATATATTATATTCTTTATATAGATGTTTGGTCTCTGCTTCAACCAACCTGGTGTATATTTGTTGTTTTCTTTCTTGTACCATATCACGGAGCACACTGGTATATCATATTTAGATACAGATTTTTCCCTAGATTATTAATATTATACTGTACCCGATATACGAGCTGTGTGTACGATAGGTAACAGTCATAACCTCCCCCTCCATCGTTTAGCCGAACAGTGAGCCAGGCTCAATTCCTGCCGATGACGTCACAGAAAGCTCGTCGCAGACTTGCTGAGCACCTGAGCCACTGTCACTCACCTCTCTTATTGCGTGAGCTTTAAACATGTGTCTCGGCATTCCACCAAGTCCTGGATGAGTCGCTGTTCACCCGAGCGCCCTTTTGTTTCGCAATCTACCATAATTTACACCTTTACGTCAGAATATTACGCAAGATAGTGTATAAGACTCGTTCATTCTTAACTTAAATCAAAGTTTGGGCCATCTGCGATCTTTCTAGATGGGTAAAAATGACTTGAACTGGAAAGGACTGTTATTAGACGTCGATCATAACAACAGGCAGTCATTTAATACATACAATAAATATTAGGATTATATCGTGGTCTCTGCCCCCCCCTCCCTCCATAGGGTCGAACTACTGACCCTTCCCAGGATGCAACCCCACAACAAGCTGACGAACTGCTGGGTACCTATTTACTGCTAGGAGAAAAAAGACAATTAGGTGATAGGAAACGTGCCAAACCATTTCTGTTCCACAAGGGATTCGAACCCGAATTCTTGATTGTGAGTCGAGAACAGAGCCAACTGTACGACCCTGGACCCCAAATGTTGTTGAACCGAGCTTACCTTAATATTCTCCACAGCCAAGAGTCGATGAGCGGGATGGCATCGTTGAATTGACTGAAATATGTAGTGGTTCTCCACATTTCCTGTTTGTCCTGCTTATTTTGTGGGTCGACTTCTTTTTCAAAGTTAAACCAGCGGCACCTGTCAGCATAATCAGTAGTAATGTCAGCTTTAATTGTCTCTTTCCATGAACCATCATATAAATATAATGAGAAAGTAAATAATAATAATCTTATTAAAATCCTATTATCTTTAAACTAAACTACGAGTCCTTCAATTAATTTAATGTGAGCCTCATTTTCACATTTTCATTGGAATCGGTGCTTAACTCTTTAACAGCACAAATTGTATACATACAGTATTGGTCTAACTGCCTTCACACTGCACATCGTATATATACATTTTAAAGCATCGCATAAGATTTAAAAGTCCCGCGGCTACACGGGGTTCACATCAGCTTCCTCAGGGCTCTAGTAAACAGACGCCATTAAAAAAATCGTGGGTAACATCCCCTGGTGTGAAGGC
Source organism: Procambarus clarkii (assembly GCF_040958095.1). Lineage (NCBI taxonomy): Eukaryota > Metazoa > Arthropoda > Malacostraca > Decapoda > Cambaridae > Procambarus > Procambarus clarkii. The sequence goes on from NC_091179.1 coordinate 2,173,097, forward strand.
CTCAGTAGGACTCCTGGTTCAACCGTGACAACGAGCGGACGTCCGGACACCTCCGCCTGATCACGTTCTGTTTTCAGGTTTGGCTTTGTTACTGTCGTTTGGCATCCCTCTTCAACGGGGTCCGGTTGTACGACGCCTGGCGCACATATCGCCTTGGATCACGGGACTGTTGATAGATTTTTTTGACGTGTTCTGGCTGGTTCTCCCGGCGGGGTGACGTGTTCGGGGGCCGGCTTGGCTGAGACGTGCCGGGGGTTGACAGGTCTTGGTTGGCTCCTGATGTGTCCTTAGCCGTGGTGGGCGGCTGGCTTCTGCTCTGCCGGAGGACACTGGATGACTTTTGCGTTTTAGTTGGGGGCCGAGTTTTGGTTTTGCTACCCAGTGTTCTCTGTGTTGGGCAGGGCCGGTGCTTGTCACCCTGGGGGGACTCCTGGGGTTCCCCAATTATCTGCCTGTCTGCGTTTCTTTGCCACATGGCATATAAGTTTCCAGTGATTGGCGTCACTTGTTTCGCGATTTGGCTTGGCATTTCACCTTTCCAGGCTTCGCAATTATCCCTTAAAGGGTACGCCAGGGCGCATCCGATCCCACGATCGTCGTCGCCCCTAAATCAACAACAACAACAACACGGCCTCGGTACTGAGTGAAACCCCCAAGGCTGGTGCATGCAGCATGAGCTAACAGCATTGCTGTTCAGCTTGTGACCACAGCATCGCCTGAAATGTCAAAAAAATATGTAACTGATATTATTTAGTGATGATAGTATTACGGAAGAGCCTGACTGTGATAAAGACTATAATGCTCAGATATCAGTGAACACAGTGGTGTTCAAGATTTGCACAGCGCTAGCCACAGCACATTGCCATTGTTTGGTCCATCTAAGAATCTTGAAATTACTTCTCATGTTCCTTTACAAAATGAACTTGTGAAAAATTATTCATTCACAGGATTTAGTGACCAGGATTCAGAAAATAGCAGCATTGTGGTGAGAATAAGCAATGTGCGTAGTATAGTGGAAGGAGGAATCTTGATGAGGGATGTGGCGTCTGCTGGCTGGTGTGTGGCGGCCACTGTTATTGTCTGGACTCACCATACCAGCTTAGTGATTGGTTATGGTGAACACAAATGTTGATACGAATATATAACGTGTGTGTATATAGTGTAATAACAGCAAAAAGAGTATGTTAAGAGGAGCCATTTTCGTGAGGGAGGTGCCGTCGTCTGCTGGCTGGTGTGTGACTTGTGTCACGCAGTGTATGGTGGCCACTATGCTGTTTGGACACCATATCAGCTTAGTTGTATAGTTATGGTGTACAAAACATGTAGATACTTATATATAACGTGTATATATAGTGTAATAACAGCACAAACAGTATGGTGGGAGGAGAAATGTAAGGGGAGTGAGGTAGTGTCGTCTGCTGGCTTGTGTGTCGGTAGCCACTATGCTGTTTCGATTCACCATACCAGCTTAGTGGTTCGTTATGGTGAACAAAACACAGAGATACTTATATATAACGTATGTATATAGTGTAATAACAGCACAACAAATTTTGTTTTGTTTTATGAACATGATAATTGAATCACTAATATGCACACCATACCATTGAATATAGCGATGTTCCACACATTTTATAATATAAATATATCACACTACACACTTTTGAATAATGTTACTGCAAAACAAAAACAGAAAAAATCAGACATTGAAATAATGAGGTAATAATATCTTTGTGGCAACTCCCGCCTGAGAGCTCGGGTGGTGGAGACCGACAAGGACGCCTACTCTGTCAGTGCCTGAATTTTGCCAGACGTCCTTGCCCTATTGCGGCCAAAAAATTTCACCTACAAGTTTGTTACCCGTTATCAAGGAACACATTTTAACCATCTTAGAAGAAACAATTTTTTATTTTTTTTTTAACAACACCATCTTGCCTTAAATCTTAATACCAGAATTAAATCTTAAGCATTTACTTAGAATTATTTTAAGTAGTATTTGCTCTGTTAAGTAGTAAATTTGCAAGCATATCAGATAAACACAAAATGTGTTTAATTCAACTTCAAGTTCAAATAAGTTTATTAAGGTAATGAAATGCAGCTCAAAAGAATAGAGTAGCACAGGCTATTTCTGCCCTCGTGTATTTAAGGTCCTGCAAGGGGCTCACAAGTCAATACAGTACACAAATATTAATCTTATTTTACATTTCACATTCCAATAGCAATCACATGGTATACTGTGATTACTTATTGATTATGCTGCACCTATCATTTCTTGTTTTTGTAAAGGCAGAAATTTTAGAGCTCATAGGTCATACCCCTCAGCTCGGGTACCAGCCTCGTGAAATACACACGAACCTTCTCCAATTAATGCTTGTCCCTGACTAGATATGGACTCCATGCCGTAGCTGCATACTCCAGAATGTGTCCGACATATATGTTATACAAGGTTCTAAATGATTCCTTATCCAAGCTTCTGAAGGTTGCGTAAGGAATCTTATGTTGGGCCACCTAGAATATACCACTGATAAAATCCTCTTAATGTGGGCGTCAGGGGACAGGTCTGGCATGATATCAACTCCTAGGTATTTCTCCCTGATTCTTGAAGGATTTCATCTCCCAAATGAACCCTAGTATCAGGTCTTCTGCTCACTACACCTTCATTACTTTACATTTGATCGGGTTAAACTCTAAAAGCCATTTTTTTTAACATGACTTCAATTTGCTCAGGTAATCCTGTAGCCTCATGCTGTCTTCTGTCTTAATCATTCGCATAATTTTGACATCATCAGCAAACATTGAAAGGAATGAGTCTATTTCCTCTGGAAGATCACTTACATACCTCAGAAATAGAATAGGTCTGAGTAGAGAACCCTGAGTTACTCCAATGGTTTCATCCCACCATTCTGAGGTCTCAGTCTTCTCAGTAACCTGCTTCCTACTGCTTAGGTACTTCCTTATCCACTGGAACACTGTACCAATGACTCCTGTAAGTTTTTCCAACTTATGCTCCAGCCTCTTATGAAGTAATATGTCAAAGGCTTCTTACAGTCCAAGAAGATGCAGTCTGCCCACCATTCTTCTTGCTTAATCTTAATCCATGTAGGTTGTGTGTCACGAAGTCTCTTCTCTGCAGATGTGATTTTTTTTCTCATACTTCTCCATCACCTTACATGGTATACAAGTTATGAACTCCGGCCTGTAGTTCAATGCCTCTTACCTATCGCCCTTTTGTATATATGTGCATGTTGTGAGTGTGTATATGGAGAGATGGGGAGGGGTAGGCATGAGAGAATGTTCTTATGGTTGATGGGGAGGGGGTGTGCTAGGGATTAATGGGGAGGGTGTGTGCTAGGGACTATTGGGGAGGGTGTGTGCTAGGGGATGATGGGGAGAGTGTGTGCTAGGGGGATGATGGGGAGAGTGTGTGCTAGGGGATGATGGGGAGAGTGTGTGCTAGGGGATGATGGGGAGAGTGTGTGCTAGGGGATGATGGGGAGTGTGTGTGCTAGGGGATGATGGGGAGAGTGTGTGCTAGGGGATGATGGGGAGAGTGTGTGCTCGGGATGATGGGGAGGGTGTGTGCTAGGGGATGATGGGGAGAATTTGTGCTAGGGGATGACGGGGAGAGTGTGTGCTAGGGGATGATGGGGAGAGTGTGTGCTAGGGGATGATGGGGAGTGTGTGTGCTAGGGGATGATGGGGAGAGTGTGTGCTAGGGGGATGATGGGGAGAGTGTGTGCTAGGGGATGATGGGGAGAGTGTGTGCTAGGGGATGATGGGGAGAGTGTGTGCTAGGGGATGATGGGGAGTGTGTGTGCTAGGGGATGATGGGGAGAGTGTGTGCTAGGGGATGATGGGGAGAGTGTGTGCTAGGGGATGATGGGGAGTGTGTGTGCTAGGGGATGATGGGGAGAGTGTGTGCTAGGGGATGATGGGGAGAGTGTGTGCTAGGGGGATGATGGGGAGAGTGTGTGCTAGGGGGATGATGGGGAGAGTGTGTGCTAGGGGATGATGGGGGGTGTGTGCTAGGGGGATGATGGGGAGAGTGTGTGCTAGGCGATGATGGGGAGTGTGTGTGCTAGGGGATGATGGGAAGAGTGTGTGCTAGGGGATGATGGGGAGAGTGTGTGCTAGGGGATGATGGGGAGGGTGTGTGCTAGGGGGATGATGGGGAGAGTGTGTGCTAGGGGGATGATGGGGAGAGTGTGTGCTAGGGGGATGATGGGGAGAGTGTGTGCTAGGGGGATGATGGGGAGAGTGTGTGCTAGGGGGATGATGGGGAGAGTGTGTGCTAGGGGGATGATGGGGAGAGTGTGTGCTAGGGGGATGATGGGGAGAGTGTATGCTAGGGGGATGATGGGGAGAGTGTGTGCTAGGGGATGATGGGGGGTGTGTGCTAGGGGGATGATGGGGAGAGTGTGTGCTAGGGGGATGATGGGGAGGGTGTGTGCTAGGGGATGATGGAGGGTGTGTGCTAGGGGATGATGGGGAGAGTGTGTGCTAGGGGGATGATGGGGAGAGTGTGTGCTAGGGGGATGATGGGGAGAGTGTGTGCTAGGGATTGACGGGGAGGGTGTGTGCTAGGGGATGATGGGGGGTGTGCTAGGGGATGATGGGGAGGGTGTGTGCTAGGGATTGATGGGGAGGGTGTGTGCTAGGGGATGATGGGGGGTGTGTGCTAGGGGGATGATGGGGGTGTGTGTGCTAGGGGGATGATGGGGGGTGTGTGCTAGGGGATGATGGGGAGAGTGTGTGCTAGGGGGATGATGGGGGTGTGTGTGCTAGGGGATGATGGGGAGAGTGTGTGCTAGGGGGATGATGGGGAGAGTGTGTGCTAGGGGATGATGGGGGGTGTGTGCTAGGGGGATGATGGGGGTGTGTGTGCTAGGGGATGATGGGAAGGGTGTGTGCTTGGGGGATGATGGGGAGAGTGTGTGCTAGGGGATGATGGGGGGGGGTGTGCTAGGGGATGATGGGGAGGGTGTGTGCTAGGGGATGATGGGAAGGGTGTGTGCTTGGGGGATGATGGGGAGAGTGTGTGCTAGGGGATGATGGGGGGGGTGCTAGGGGGATGATGGGGAGAGTGTGTGCTAGGGATTGATTGGGAGGGAGTGTGTTAGGGCATGATGGGGAGAGTGTGTGCTAGGGGATGATGGGGGGGGGGTGTGCTAGGGGGATGATGGGGAGAGTGTGTGCTAGGGATTGATGGGGAGGGAGTGTGGGGGGATGGAGAGGGTAAGTGTGAGGGGAGATAGGGAAGGTGTGGACGAGGGTAAGTGTGAGGGGAGATAGGGAAGGTGTGGGCAAGGGTTGTAGGGGAGGATATGTGTGTGCGGAGATGAAGACTGTATATTGTAATTCATTACAGTGATGGTGTGAGACGGGGAGGTTGTGTGCGGAGAACTGGGCACTGGGTGTTCCCGGGCACCGCCGGATACACCACCTAGTATGTAAATAAAAGAGAATCTCTGTTTGTCTGTCTTTATGTATAAGGATGAATTACAAGCACATGGTTAATAATAACATTGGTGAGTAGGTCGGTGCCCGCCTCCAGCACGACTCCGCTCCTTCTGTGACTCAAGTCAACTCCGGGATGGGGCTTGGCTTTCAGTCTTTTAGGAGTCGTTTAATTGTGTTGTTCGTTACACAACGCATCCACAACATTGTTGTAACATTCCATCAAACTTTCAATAGTAAAGATAATATTTTACTTATGTACAGACGATGAGTCACAATAATGCGGCTGAAGAAATGATGAGTAAAGTACAATTCAGAAATGGAGAAGCGACGACGTTTCGGTCCGTGTTGGACCTTTATCACACGACTTGAGAACGGTCCAGGACGGACCGAAACGTCGTCGCTTCTTCGTCTTCCCAGTTGTTGTCTGGTCATCATATTGCTTATCGCTATGTCGTGTTTTTTAAATGCACATTATATGTTTTTGAGTATGTTCTGAGAGAGAAAAGGGTGATGAAGAGGGGAGGATACGGTTGAGAGTGGGGAAGTGGGGAGGGAGAGAGAAAGAGAGAGAAAGAGAGAAAGAGAGAAAGAGAGAGAGAGAGAGAGAGAGAGAGAGAGAGAGAGAGAGAGAGAGAGAGAGAGAGAGAGAGAGAGAGAGAGAGAGAGAGAGAGAGAGAGCGAGAGCGAGCGAGAGAGAGAGAGTGTGGGAAAAACCTGCTGGGATTGATATAAGAGGAGACTACCAGGGACTTGTACTGAACTAAATTAAAAATTTACTGTCTGCAAATTAATTCAACTAAAATCTCTAGCTAGGGTTGTAAATCCTAGCCCCTCTTTTCCTAATGACAGATTGTGGGCTGTAAGGGACAGGTGGGGTGAATGACTTAGTTGATAGAAGTTCCAATCCACCTGTAGACAGGGATCTCACATCAGCTTGTATTTTATACAAGGATAAGATTTAATAAATTCAGTTATATGACTGAACACTGGCTCTGTTTAAATCAGGGATTTAAACATACATAGTCTAACCTAGCACCTTAACTATTAACAGCCAATATGTACTTATACTATAAACAACAAATTAAATTGTAAAAGTATAATAAATGACCTTAAATGTAGTCTAAATACTGTTAACTAAGTACTAGATTATATTCAATTAAATGAACTTATATTATAACTTAAAAATAACTAAGCAAGCAATTGATAACTTAATTTATATATTCAAGTATATATACAATATATTTATGCAATTTAAAATACAGCTAGCTTGACTGAATCTTTTCCAACACTATGGACACTTGTGAGGTTTTTACTTATTGAGGCTGAATTCTTTCTGACACAATGGACACTCATGAGGTTCAGTGCTTGGATAAGATTCACAGCTACACTACAATTTTAATAAACGTACCGATGAATGAGGCTTTGCCTCGCTTTATTACCGACAGACAGATTTATAGAATATTAAAGTTATACAAGCATACAATTGGCCAATTAATACGCTACTGTAATAAACTTCAATATACTTATCTGAAGCCGGGTGCCTGTCTGACAAGTTTGCCAGACTGATTAACTCTCTTGTCGAGTTTAGGCACTATATTTTGCTACAGCGTTGCTGTATGATGATCTGGTAGCGTTGCTACGTGATTGTCCCTGCAGTTGCAGAAGAATGATCGGATAAAGAGTAGGAATGAAGGTGGAGGAAACCGTGTTCACTGTGATCTCCACTATACACTCTTATTTTATATAAATGTTCTAGGATTTTCCTTGTAGATATTGTCCAGGTACTCCCCCAGTTCTAGAGAGTATTCACTGGCGATAAAAATAACTAGATAAGGTGTCCTAAGCCAAATGTTCGCTAAGGATCAGTCACTTGTTCACCGAGTTGTAAACAAACGCGGAGTGCCCGCGGGGCGTCTTGGAGCGCGCTTCTTGCTCCCAAGATGCTCCTCCCTCTTCCTTGAGAGGTAGCTTTCAATGAATATTGATTGATTATTTTTACAGTCTAGACTTATGATTAAGATAAGATGTGATTATAATATAATTAGATATAAGATTTAAAGATTATAAGTAGTATTTGAAAGTACCACTGAATCTTATTAAGGATTCGATTTTTAATCTCTACCGGAAGCGATCAATGTTCCAATAGCTTTTTAATTAAGAAATCCTTCTAGAAGCTTCTGGATCCTTGAGAGATCATGTACAAAGTCACGTAGGCATCAAAAGGGCCCCTGTTGCGTACGTGTTCATGGTGACATTGTCATCCATGATCAAGCTATATAATGAATCTTTAATGATTCTAATATGATTTTGATACGATTTAGATATGATTTTGATATGATATAGAAATTATACATTTCTTAGATGATTATTAGATATGGTGGGTAAAAATTTCCCACAGAGAGAGAGAGAGAGAGAGAGAGAGAGAGAGAGAGAGAGAGAGAGCGAGAGCGAGCGAGAGAGAGAGAGAGAGAGAGAGAAAGAGAGAGAGAGAGAGAGCGAGCGAGAGAGAGAGAGAGAGAGAGAGAGAGAGAGAGAGAGAGAAAGAGAGAGAGGGGGGGAGGGGAGAGGGGGGAGAGGACGAGGGTGAGAGGAATGAGTGAGATTATTCAAACTTGCATTAGCAAGAGTTCAATAACGTTTGTACAAGTGTATATGTAGTCTATTCTCTGGTGCGATGGGTCGTCACGACCACTAGAGGTGGTAGGTACCAACTAGCCTGTGCCTGCAAGTCGCCCCCTAAGCCTCAGCCGCCAGAGCCTGGGGTAAATGTCACTTATACTGGAAATACTAATTCAAGCCAGAATTCCTGTGCTATTGGCACAGTTACCAAGAGGAAACAAGCCATACGTATGGCGGAACTATCCATGAACCAACATGAATGTACTGAGCCAGGATCTTACCGACTCTGCGACCAGACGAGGAGAGTTGACCTGGCAGCCAGCATAGCGAGGTACTCCAACACGGGTTCAACCATCTTGTTTAGCTCTGTGAACGGCGCCAACTCGTCGACATGTTCACGCATCATCAAGAACCACTTACCGACACCTTGAGGAAAAGTGGAGGAAGAATACCATGATGAGTGCCACTCAGACTTAAGGCTCCCCATTATAATGACTATATAGCCATTACCCTCCCCCCCTTTCACATACTCTTTCAGCATATTTAAGTGATAATAATGGCTGAATGACTGTAAGAAAATGTATCTCAGCAGATATAATAATAATAATAATAATAATAATAATAATAATAATAATACCATTAATAATACTACTACTACTACTACTACTAATAATAATAATAATAATAATAATAGTAATAATAATCATAACAATAATAATAAAATAATAATAATAATAATACCAATAATAATAATAATAATAATACTACTACTAATAATAATTATAATAATAATAATAATGATAATAATAATAATAATAATTATTATTATTATTATTATTATTATGACACAGAAATAACATTAACGTGAAATATATTAATAAAATCCACAAGGACTATAGGTGGGCAACCTGTCTACAGGTTGCCCACGTACTTTGTCTGTCTACAAAGAACGGCGCATTTTGATCGTATGCGTTACATAAGACAAAATACTTTCCTTCTTAAAAATGGAAGCGGCTGGTGAAAGAGACGTACTGTCTCGTTTTCTGTTTTGGGTTCTCTGGTTGGTTAGAAACCCTTAGGAAGACGGGCTGAGGTGGGCGTGAACCTACGACCCGGCCATTGCCAGTCGCATACTCTACCACTAAATCACCGCTGTTGACGTCAGCGTCAGCGGTGGTCGCTGTTGACGTCAGCGGTGGCAAGTCATGGTGGTCTAGTGGTAGAGTATGCGGCTGGCAATGCCGGGGATGTAGGTTCCGCGCAGTCCCGGGACTTTGCTTCCCCAGTGCGTTATCCTGGCCAAGTGCCAGTTTAGGTTACGGGTCTTAGTACCCCCCCCCCCCACCCCGCCCACCTGGGTGCCACCGATCACCACTTGGGAGCATCTCAGTCACCAACAGGGTAGAGTTCCTTCCCCGAACCACCGAGAACCTCCTACCGTAAGTGAGGTAACTCAATCACTCCCTAGTTTCCTTGCTATGGTGCCCGTGGACATGGTACCTCAGGGCTATCCAGATTATGCTGCCCAATGTAAAAGTGGAGTTGCATATGCTGTGTGTACGTGGTGAGGTTCTATGTGGTGTGTGTGTAGGTGAGGTTCTATGTGTTGCGTGTGTAGGTGATATTCTATGTTATCTTGAGGTTATCTTGAAATGATTTCGGGGCATTTTTTTTAGTGTCCCCGCGGCCCGGTCCTTGACCAGGCCTCCACCCCCAGGAAGCAGCCAGTGACAGCTGACTAACACCCAGGTACCTATTTTACTGCTAGGTAACAGGGGCATAGGGTGAAAGAAACTCTGCCCATTGTTTCTCGCTGGCGCCTGGGATCGAACCCAGGACCACAGGATCACAAGTCCAGCATGCTGTCCGCTCGGCCGACCGGCTCCCTATGTGGTGTGTGTAGATGAGGTTCTGGGTTGCGTGTGTAGGTGAGGTTCAATGTGGTGTCTTGCTGGGGTTGAGCTTTGGCTCTTTGTTCCCGCCTCTAACTGTCAATCAACTAGTGTACTGATTCTTGAGCCTATTGGGCTCTATCACATCTATATTTAAAACTGTGTATGATGTCAGCGTCCACCACATCACTGCCTAATGTATTCCATCTGTTAACTACTCAGACACTGAAAATATCCTTTCTAATGTCTCTGTGGTTCATCTGGTTACTAAGTTTCCACCTGTGTCTCCCTTGTTCGTGTTCCACCCGTGCTAAATAGTTTGTCTTTGTCCACCCGGTCAAATTCTCTGAGAAATTTGAGGTGTTTATCATATCTAACCTTACTCTTCTGTCTTCCAGGGACGTGAGGTTTAGCTCCTCTAGCCTTTCCTCGTAGCTCATACCTCTAAGTTCTGGGACTAGTCTGATGGCACACATCTGAATCTTCTCTAACATTGTTTTGTGTTTAAGTAGGTAAGGACGTAAAGTTGGAGCTGCATATTCCAGGATTAGTGTGACATAAGTGGTATACAGGGTCCTGAACGATTCCTTATATAAGTTTCTAAAGACAGTTCATATGTTGGCCAATCTAGCATATGCCGCTGATGATATTCTTTGATGTGGGCCTCTGAGGACAGGTTTGGTGTGATATCAACCCCCAGATCTTTCTCTCTATTTGATTATTGCAGGATTTCACTTCCCAGATGATACCCTGTGTTCAGCCTCTTGCTCCTTTCGCCTAATTTCTTAACTTTACACTTTCCTGGGCTGTACTTTAGTAGCTATTTTCTAGACCATTCTCCATTTGCTAGGCCATTGTGTGTAGATGAGGTTCTGGGAGGCCTGTGCAGGCGGGGGTTTGGATAGTTAAGAATAACCTTATTGAAAAATTTAGGTAAATTATTAGTTGTTTTGAACAGTGAGTGAAGCTCCAAACATTTTATTTAATGGTATTTTATTAATAAATCGATTTAATTCAATAATTTGTTTACCTAATATACTAGGGAAAGTACCACCTACACACACACCACCTTAAAACGCTATCTACGTACTACATAAAACCACACATGCATACTCAACATAGAACCCTATCTAACACACCACACAAACACACCTGCACATACCACATAGAGCCCCACCTACACATTCACCACACAGAAACCCACCAACACACACACACCACATAGAACCCCAGCAACACACCACATAGAACCTCACCTACACACACACCACATAGAACCCCCACCTACAACCACCAACATAGAACGCTACCTACACACACCACATAGAACCCCCACCTACGCACACCATAAAGAATCCCATCTACACACCGCCTAGAACCTGCACACACAATATAGAACCTCACCTACAAAGACCCGCTAGAACCCTACCTATACACATGATATAGAACTTCACCTACACACACCACATAAAACCTCCCCTACACACGCCACCTAGAACCCAAACTTTACACACGATATAAAACTTAAGATACATTCACCACATAGAAGCAAATGTAAACACACCACATAGAACCTCATGTGCACACTCCTGATAGAACCTCACCTATACATAACACACAGAAACCCACCTACACACACACCACATAGAACCCTACCTACAAACACCACATAGAATCTCACCTTCAAGCACCACATAAAAACTCACCTACGCACACCACAATAGAATCCCACCAACACATACCACATAGAACCCAATCTACACACATTGAATAGAATCTATACTCCACACACCAAAAAGAACCCCACCTACACACAACACAAAGACCCTCACGTATACACCACATAGAACCCATTCTACACACACATAAAATCTTACCTACACACTACATAGAGCCACACCTACAGACACAACATAGAACCTTATCTAGATGCACACAACAGTGGGAAAGAGAGCAAAACGAAGAAATTGGGACGAAAAACGGAGATGGATCCAATAAAGAGATAGCCAAGACAAGCACTGGTATAAATAACCTAGAGAAAATAAAAACTGAGAATAATTGCAAATTTTATGCACAAGGAATCTGCATATATGAAAAAATGGCGCAAAATGCACTTTTCTGCGCCCTCGAAAATGCAGGAACATGTTGGCCAGGAATACATGCCATATGGAACACAGAGCAGATACTTCCACCCTAAACTATGTAAGTTTTCAATTGATGAAAACTAATTTAACAATCTCAGTGCCCGGAATTTCATGTGAGAGGTACACAGCGATATAGACGGGAAGATCAAATGATCTTCCAGAGGGTATAGAATCGTTTCTCTCAATGTTTGCCGATGATGCAAAAATTATGAGGAGGATTGAAAACAGAGGACGATAGTAGGAGGCTACAAGATGACCTAGACAGACTGAGTGAATGGTCCAACAAATGGCTGTTGAAGTTCAACCCGAGAAATTCAAAGTAATGAAACTAGGCAGTGGAAACAGGAGGCCAGACACAGTATACAGAATAGGAGATGAAGTACTTAATGAAACGGACAGAGAGAAAGATCTAGGAGTTGATATCACACCAAACCTGTCTCCTGAAGCCCACATAAAAAGAATAACGTCTGCGGCATATGCGAGGCTGGCTAACATCAAAACACCGTTCAGGAACCCGTGTAAGGAATCATTCAGAATCTTGTACACCACATATGTAATACCAATCCTGGAGTATGCGGCCCCAGCATGGAGCCCGTACCTTGTCAAGCACAAGATGAAGCTGGAAAAAGTCCAAAGGTATGCCATTAGACTAGTCCCAGAACTAAAAGGCATGAGTTACGAGGAAAGGCTGCGGGAAATGCACCTTACGACACTGGAAGACAGAAGAGTAAGGGGAGACATGATCACAACCTACAAAATCCTCAGGAGAATCGACTGGGTAGACAAGGATAAACTATTTCAACACTGGTAGGACGCGAACAAGGGGACACAGGTGGAAACTGAGTACCCACATGAGCCACAGGGACGTTAGAAGGAACTTTTTCAGTGTCAGAGTAGTTTAACGGATGGATTGCATTAGGAAGTGATGTGGTGGAGGCTGACTCCATACACAGTTTCAAATGTAGATATGATAGAGCCCAGTAGGCTCAGGAATCTGTACACCAGTTGATTGACAGTTTAGAGGCGGGACCAAAGAGCAAAAGCTCAACCCCCGCAAGCACAAATAAGTGAGTACACACACACACCACACACACACACACACACACACACACACACACACACAACACACAACACACACAAACACACACAGGGGCCTCGTAGCCTGGTGGATAGCGCGCAAGATTCGTAATTCTGTGGCGCGGGTTCGATTCCCGCACGAGGCAGAAACAAATGGGCAAAGTTTCTTTCACCCTGAATGCTCCTGTTACCTAGCAGTAAATAGGTACCTGGGAGTTAGTCAGCTGTCACGGCTGCTTCCTGGGGTGTGTGTGTGTGGTGTGGAAAAAAAAAAAAAGTAGTTAGTAACAGTTGATTGACAGTTGAGAGGTAGGCCGAAAGAGCAAAGCTCAACCCCCGTAAAAACACAACTAGTAAACACACACACATACAAGATGCAAACAGGTTTATCCCGGTCCAGAACGAGAAAAACGATAAGCAACAGAGGAATCCATGGTTCAACCTGGATTATAAGGTAGCGAAGCAACTGAATAAAAGAACATGAGAAACTACATAAATAACAGAACACCAGAGAGCAGGGAGAGATACCAGAGGGCCAGGAATGAGTACCTCAGAGTGAGGAGGGAAGCAGAGAGACAGTATGAAAATGACATCGCGAGTAAAACCAAGACCCAACCAAAACTGCTCCATAGCCACATCAGGAGGAAAACAGCAGTGAAGGAACAAGTGATGAAACTGAGAAAGGGGAGAACAGATACACAGAGAGTGACAAGGAGGTGTGTGAAGTACTCAACAAAAGAGTCCAGGAGGTCTTAACTAAAGAACAAGGAGAATCCCCTGCACTAATGAGGAGGTTTCAAACCAAGCAACCTTGGAGGAATTTAACGTCATCAGTGATATCAAAAGGAATCTGTTGAAGCTGAATGTGACAAAGGCTGTTGGGCCTGGCAGAATCTCACCATGGATACTAAAGGTGCAGAATCACTAAGTGTGCCACTCTCTATGGTGTATAACAGGTCACTAGAAACAGGAGACCTCCCAGAAAGTTGGAAGACAGCTAACGTAGTCTCAATATACAAGATGGTAAATCGTGCCTCACAGGTTTAATAGAATTCTATGACCAGGCAATAAAAGTATGGCAAGAAAGAGAAGGGTGAGCAGACTGCAATTTTTCTTGGACTGCCAGAAAGCCTTTGACACAGTACCCCATCAAAGGCTGTTAAAAAAGTTGGAGCAACAGGCAGGAGTAAAAGGGAAAGTGCTCCAGTGGATAAGTGAGTATTTAAGAAACAGGAAACAGCGAGTAATTATGAGGGGGGGGGGGGAACATCAGAGTGGCGAGATGTCACCAGCGGAGTTCCACAGAGCTCAGTACTTAGACCCATCTTGTTTCTAATATATGTAAACGATCTTCCAGAGGGTATAGATTTATTCCTCTCAATGTTTGCTGATGATGCAAAAATTATGAGAAGAAATCAATACAGATGAAGATAGACAGAGACTACAGGATGACCTGGACAAACTGGAGGAATGGCCTAGAATGTGGCTGCTAAAGTTCAATTCAGGAATGTGTAAAGTAATGAAATTAGGCGAAGGGAGCAGAAGGCTAAAAACAAGGTACCATCTGGGAGGTGAAATCCTGCAAGAGTCAAGGAGAGAAAAAGATCTAGGGATTGATATCACACCGAACTTGTCCCCAGAAGCCCACATCAAAAGGATATCATCAGCGGCATATGCTAGGGTAGCCAAAATAAGAACTGCCTTTAGAAACTTGAGTAAGGAATCGTTCAGGACCCTGCATGCCATTTATGTCAGACCAATCCTGGAATATGCAGCTCCAGCCTGGAGTCCATACCTAGTTAAACACAAGACAAAGTTAGAGAAGAATCAGCGGTATGCCACCAGACTCGTCCCGGAACTGAGAGGTATGAACTACGAGGAAAGGCTACAGGAGCTGAACCTCACATCCCTGGAAAAAAGAGGAGTAAGGGGAGAGATGATAACCACCTACAAAATTCTCAAGGGAATTGACAGGGTGGACAAAGACAAACTCTTCAGCACGGGTGGAACACGAACAAGGGGACACAGGTGGAAACTTAGTACCCATATGAACCACAGATATGTTAGAAAGATTTTTTTCAATGTCAGAGTAGTTAATAAATGGAATGCACTAGGAAGTAATGTGGTGGAGGCTGACTCCATACACAGTTTCAAATGTAGATATGACAGAGCCCAGTAGGCTTAGGAATCTTTACATCAGTTGATTGACGGTTGATAGGCGGGACCAAAGAGCCAGAGCTCAACTCCCGCAAGCACAACTAGGTGAGTACACACACACACATACACATTCACATACACACACACACACACCACACACACACACACACACACACACACACACACACACACACACACACACACACACACACACACACACACACACACACACACACACACACACACACACACACACACACACACACACACACACACACACACACACACACACACACACACACACACACACACACACACACACACACACACACACTAAACTGGAAAAGGTTCAAAGATTTGCCACCAGACTAGTACCCGAGCTGAGAGGTATGAGCTACGAGGAGAGACTACGGGAATTAAACCTCACTTCGCTGGAAGACAGAAGAGTTAGGGGGGACATGATCACCACATTCAAGATTCTCAAGGGAATTGATAGGGTAGATAAAGACAGGCTATTTAACACAAGGGGCACACGCACAAGGGGACACAGGTGGAAACTGAGCGCCCAAATGAGCCACAGAGATATTAGAAAGAACTTTTTTAGTGTCAGAGTGGTTGACAAATGGAATGCATTAGGAAGTGATGTGGTGGAGGCTGACTCCATACACAGTTTCAAGTGTAGATATGATAGAGCCCAATAGACTCAGGAATCTGTACACCTGTTGATTGACGGTTGAGAGGCAAGACCAAAGAGCCAGAGCTCAAACCCCCGCAAACACAACTAGGTGAGTAACAACTAGAGGAGTACATGCACATACACACCTACACGACAACTGGACACCATAGAGCGACATACAATCTCCCTCCCCCACACCCCTCATCTCTCTCTCGTCCTATCTGTTCTCTCTCTCTCTCTCTCTCTCTCTCTCTCTCTCTCTCTCTCTCTCTCTCTCTCTCTCTCTCTCTCTCTCTCTCTCTCTCTCTCTCTCTCTCTCTCTCTCTCTCTCTCTCTTTCTCTCTCTTTCTCTCTCTCTCTGTTCTCTCCCTCTCTCTCTTCTCTCTCTCTCTCTCTCTCTCTCTCTCTCTCTCTCTCTCTCTCTCTCTCTCTCTCTCTCTCTCTCTCCTCTCTCTCTCTCTCTCTCTCTCTCTCTCTTTCTCTCTCTCTCTGTTCTCTCTCTCTCTCTCTCTCTCTCTCTCTCTCTCTCTCTCTCTCTCTCTCTCCTCTCTCTCTCTCTCTCTCTCTCTCTCTCTCTCTCTCTCTCTCTCTCTCTCTCTCTCTCTTTCTCGTCCTCTCTGTTCTCTCCCTCTCCCTCTCTCTCTCTCTCTCTCTCTCTCTCTCTCTCTCTCTCTCTCTCTCTCTCTCTCTCTCTCTCTCTCTCTCTCTCTCTCTCTCTCTCTCTCTCTCTCTCTCTCTATTGGGACACTCTTGCCTCTGCTTCTCTTGCCCTCTCTCCTCTCTCTTGCCCTCTCCCTATCTTTCTTGCTCTCTCTCTTGCTCCCTCTCTCTCTCTTGCCCTCTCCCTATCTTTCTTGCTCTCTCTCTTGCTCCCTCTCTCTCTCTTGCTCTCTCTCACCTGCTCTGTCTAGTTTGCTCTCTCTCTCTCTCTCTCCTCTCTCTCTCTCTCTCTCTCTCTCTCTCTCTCTCTCTCTCTCTCTCTCTCTCTCTCTCTCTCTCTCTCTCTCTCTCTGCCCCCCTCTCTGCACACCCCTGCCTAACCCTATCAAAACATATCAGGGAATGGGACAAAATGGCAGGAGGACGCAACAGGGACACAGGGAATAGTCAAAGTGACCAAACGGAGGAAATGTTAGCTCAAGTTTTGGAGGAATTTAGTAGGGAGATACATGAAATGAGGATTACAATTAGCAACCTGCAAAGTGAGCTGACATCAGCAAGGGAGGAGATCACATCCCTCACAGAGAATAATAAAGATGCCGATATCAGATCATCAACCAAAGGGAAGGTGGGTATGTTGCATTGGAAGGAAGTGCCTCTGTACCTGAAACATTTGCGGAAAGACTGAGAAAGATTTCAGAAGCAATGGACACAGTGAGGGAGGTAGCGATGCAAGCAGCTACCTCACAGGAAGCAGCAAGGTGCACCAGTCTGCTGCTAGAAAGAAAAAGATCAGTGGTAGTTGTAGGCATCCAAGAACAAGAAGGATCCAATAAGCAGGAATGGAATAGCAAGGACAGAGAGGCAGTGCATGGGATACTGAAGGGGTTACAGATGGAAGGGGCTGAACAAAACATTGAGAAGGTTTTCAGGTTGGGCTGGTACAAACAAGAACAGAAACCGACTGGTAGAGGTGGTGTTTACAAACGAGTCCATGAAGGAGGTTATTCTAGAAAGGAAGAGTCGTCTGCAGCATGTGGAGGAATACAAAAAGTATTCCTCCAGAGAGACAGGACGAGGGAGGAGAGAGCCAGGGCAACAGAGGCAAGGCAGAAGCGCAGGGAGAGAGGGGTAAACCAGGAAATCGCAGCTCCCAACACAACAGTCCCAGAGACAAGAGGACCAGCATCCCAGCAACACCAGAGGGGAAGGCAACACCGCCACCCTTCACTGCATAGAAACCCTCCTTTACCCTCACCCTACCTGCCCCCCACCCAAATGCTCACCCAACCCTCCCTCCTCCCCCACCCCATTCTGACCCTGTCACTCTTCCCCCATTCCCACCATGTCCCCCTCTCCCACCTTTCCCTCCCTGTCCCCCCTCGCCCTTCATCCCATACCCTCCCTATCCCTCCTCCCCATCACCCCGTATCCTCCATGTCCCCCTATCACCTTAACCCACACCCTACCTGTCCCCCCTTCCCTTGAACTCCCACCCCCAAAATCCTCTAATACCCTGCAAACCACCTCACAGATCTTCTCACCCAGGGAACAGCTTTCCCCACCAGCAGAACGCTCGCCAAGAAGAGGACAAGAAAATGAACAAGAGAAAGTGAACTTCAAGGCAATGTACACTAACATAGATGGGATTACAAATAAAACAAGTGACCTCGGAGAATGGACATTAGAAGAAAACCCAGACATAATAGCACTTACAGAAACAAAGCTAACGAAAACCAAAACAAATGCAGTGTTTCCACAGGACTACTATGTAGTGAGGAAAGAGAGAGAAGGGAGAGGAGGAAGTGGTGTAGCTTTGCTGATAAGAAAAGGTTGGAGTTTTGAAGAGATGGTAAATCAAACCTGTGAAGATTTCAGTGACTACATATCCGGCACCATAGCAACTGCAGGACAGAAAATTATAGTAGTAGTCATATATAACCCCCCACCGAATGACAGAAGACCCAGACAGGTATATGATAGAAACAACATGGCCACCATCAATATAATAGAGAAAGCAGCTTCTGTGGCTAGCAGGAACGGATCCAGACTACTAATCATGGGAGACTTCAACCATGGGAAGATAGATTGGGGGAACTGAGAAACATATGGAGGACCAGACACATGGAGAGCTAAGCTACTGGACGTGGCAACAAGAAACTTTCTAAGACAACACGTCAAGGGACCGACATGAATGAGAGGAGAGGATGAACCAGCTTTGCTTGATCTGATATTTACCCTAAATGAGTTGGATATAAAGGAAGTTAAGTTGGAAGCCCCCTTGGGAACGAGTGATCATAGCGTATTGAGTTTTGAGTACCTGGTTGAGCTAGGAATTATATCCCCCCAAAAAGAACTGGGAAACGATTGGCTGGCGTACTGAAAGGGGAAACTATGAGGAGATGAATAAATTCCTAAGGGATATACAATGGGACACAGAACTCAGAACCAAGTTCGTACAAAACATGATGGAATATGTCACCCAAACGTGTCAGGAGGCTGTAAACAGGTTTATCCCGGCCCGACAGGAAAAAACCGAGAAGCAAAAGGAGAATCCGTGGTTTAATAGGAAATGTATGAAAGCAAAGGAGCTGAACAAAAGGGCATGGAGGAACTTCCGTAAGAACAGAACACCAGAAAGTAGAGAGAGATACCAGAGAACCAGGAACGAGTATGTTGGTGTGAGAAGAGCAGCTGAGAAAAGGTATGAAAATGATATAGCTAATAAAGCCAAGACCGAACCAAAACAAACGTGATTACAAACGAAATTACAAACGAAATTACAAACGAAAGATTACAAACGAAATTACAAAGCTACTACACAGTCACATCAGGAGGAAGACAAGAGTTTAGGAACAGGTGATGAAACTTAGGAAGGGTGAGGACAGGTACACAGAGAATGACAAAGAGGTGTGTGAAGAACTCAACAAAAGGTTCCAGAAGGTCATTACAATAGAACAAGGAGAGTACACGGCGATAGAAGAAGTGGCAGCAAACCAGGCGACCTTGGAAAGGTTCGAAATTACAAGAGATGAGGTCAAAAAGCACCTATTGGAGCTGGAGGGGAGAAAAGCTGTTGGGCAGGATGGAATCTCACCATGGGTATTAAAAGAGTGTGCAGGAGTACTTTGTTTGCCACTCTCCATAGTGTATAGTAGGTCACTGGAAACGGAAGACCTACCAGAAATATGGAAGACGACTAATGTAGTCCCAATATACAAAAAGGGTGACAGACAAGAGGCACTTAACTACAGGCCAGTGTCTTTAATTTGCATACCATGCAAGGTGATGGAGAAGATTGAGAGAAAAACCTAATAACACATCAGGAGAGAAGGGACTTTGTGACAACCCATCAACATGGGTTCAGGGAGGGTAAATCTTGCCTTACAGGCTTAAAAGAATTCTACGATCAGGTGACAAAGATTAAGCAAGAAAAAGAAGGATGGGCGGACTGCATTTTTTTGGACTGTCGGAAAGCCTTTGACACAGTACCCCATAAAAGGCTGAAGCATAAGCTGGAGAAACAGGCAGGAGTAACTGGTAGGGCGCTCCAGTGGATAAGAGAGTACCTAAGCAATAGGAAGCAGAGAGTTACAGTGAGGGGTGAGACCTCAGATTGGCGTGAAGTCACCAGTGGAGTCCCACAGGGCTCTGTACTCGGACCAATCCTGTTTCTGATATACGTAAATGATCTCCCAGAGGGTATAGACTCATTCCTCTCAATGTTTGCTGACGACGCGAAAGTTATGAGAAGGATTAAGACAGAAGAGGACAGCTTGAGGCTTCAAGAAGACCTGGACAAGCTGCAGGAATGGTCGAACAAATGGTTGTTAAAGTTTAACCCAAGCAAATGTAATATAATGAAGACAGGTGTAGGGGAGCAGCAGACCAGATACAAGATAGGAGCCAGATTTAGGGAGCCGGTCGGCCGAGCGGACAGCACGCGGGACTTGTGATCCTGTGGTCCTGGGTTCGATCCCAGGCGCCGGCGAGAAACAATGGACAGAGTTTCTTTCACCCTATGCCCCTGTTACCTAGCAGTAAAATAGGTACCTGGGTGTTAGTCAGCTGTCACGGGCTGCTTCCTGGGGGGTGGAGGCCTGGTCGAGGACCGGGCCGCGGGGACACTAAAAAGCCCCGAAATCATCTCAAGATAACCTCAAGATAAGGTATCATTTGGGAGACGAAATACTTCAAGAGTCAGAGAGAGAGAAAGACATAGGGGTTGATATCACGCCAGACCTGTCCGCTGAAGCTCATATCAAGAGGATAACATCAGCGGCATATGCCAGGCTGGCTAACATAAGAACGGTCATTAGAAACTTGTGTAAGGAATCTTTCAGAACATTATATACCACATATGTCAGACCAATTCTGGAGTATGCGGCTCCAGCATGGAATCCATATCTAGTCAAGCATAACACTAAAGTGGAAAGGTTCAAAGGTTTGCCACCAGACTAGTACCCGAGCTGAGTGGTATGAGGTATGAGCTACGAGAGGTATGAGGTATGAGAGGTATGAGCTGAGCCCAATAGGCTCAGAAACCTGTACACCTGTTGATTGACGGTTGAGAGGCGGGACCAAAGAGCCAGAGCTCAACCCCCGCAAGCACAATTAGGTGAGTACGCACACACACACACACACACACACACACCGGTGGCTGTGTGGATAGCACGCTGGACACGTGATCCTACGGGAATTAAACCTCACTTCGTTGGAAGACAGAAGAGATAGGGGGGACATGATCACCACATTCAAGATTCTCAAGGGAATCGATAGGGTAGATAAAGACAGGCTATTTAACACAAGGGGCACACTCACTAGGGGACACAGGTGGAAACTGAGTGCCCAAATGAGCCACAGAAATATTATAAAGAACTTTTTTAGTGTCAGAGTGGTTGACAAATGGAATGCATTAGGAAGTGTTGTGGTGGAGGCTGACTCCATACACAGTTTCAAGTGTAGATATGATAGAGCCCAATAGGCTCAGGAACCTGTACACCTGTTGATTGACGGTTGAGAGGCGGGACCAAAGAGCCAGAGCTCAACCCCCGCAAGCACAATTAGGTGAGTACACACACACACACACACCGGTGGCTGTGTGGATAGCACGCTGTACACGTGATCCTGTGGCCCGGGTTCGTTCCCGGCGCCGAGGAGAAACGATGGGCAGTTTCTTTCACCTTGATGCCCCTGTTACCTAGCAGTAAATAGGTACCTGGGAGGTAGTCAGCTATCACAGGCTGACAACCCGTGACATTACTGGGTGTGTGTTTGTGTGTATGTGTGTATGCGGAGAGAGAAAATAATAGTAGTTGGTAACAGTTGATTGACAGTTGAGAGGCGGGCCGAAAGAGCAGAGCTCAATCCTCGCAAGCACAACTAGGTGAAAATAACTAGGTGAATACACACACACACACACACACACACACACACACACACACACACAAAGAGGAGAGATGTAGGGGAGAGATATTGAGGGAGAGGGAGAGAGAGAGAGAGAGAGAGAGAGAGAGAGAGAGAGAGAGAGAGAGAGAGAGAGAGAGAGAGAGAGAGAGAGAGAGAGAGAGAGAGAGAGAGAGAGAGAGAGAGAGAGAGAGAGAGAGAGAGAGAGAGAGAGAGAGAGAGAGAGAGAGAGAGAGAGAGAGAGAGAGAGAGAGCCATGCTGTTTCTGATATATGTAAATGATCTCCCAGAGGGTATAGAATAGTTTCTCTCAATGTTTGCCGATGATGAAAAAATTATGAGGAGGATTGAAACTGAGGACGATAGTAGGAGGCTACAAGATGACCTAGACAGACTGAGTGAATGGTCCAACAAATGGCTGTTGAAGTTCAACCCGAGTAAATGCAAAGTAATGAAACTAGGCAGTGGAAACAGGAGGCCAGACACAGTATACAGAATAGGAGATGAAGTACTTAATGAAACGGACAGAGAGAAAGATCTAGGAGTTGATATCACACCAAACCTGTCTTCTGAAGCCCACACAAAAAGAATAACGTCTGCGGCATATGCGAGGCTGGCTAACATCAGAACAGCGTTCAGGAACCTGTGTAAGGAATCATTCAGAATCTTGTACACCACATATGTAAGACCAATCCTGGAGTATGCGGCCCCAGCATGGAGCCCGTATCTTGTCAACCACAAGACGAAGCTGGAAAAAGTCCAAAGGTATGCCACTAGACTAGTCCCAGAACTAAGAGGCATGAGTTACGAGGAAAGGCTGCGGGAAATGCACCTTGCGACACTGGAAGACAGAAGAGTAAGGGGAGACATGATCACAACCTACAAAATCCTCAGAGGAATCGACCGGGTAAACAAGGATAAACTATTCAACACTGGTGGGACGCGAACAAGGGGACACAGGTGGAAACTGAATACCCACATGAGCCACAGATATGTTAGAAAGAACTTTTTTAGCGTCAGAGTGGTTGACAAATGGAATGCATTAGGAAGTGATGTGGTGGAGGCTGACTTCATACACAGTTTCAAGTGTAGATATGATAGAGCCCATAAGGCTCAGGAATCTGTACACCTGTTGATTGGCGGTTGAGAGGCGGGACCAAAGGGCCAGAGCTCAACCCCCGCAAACACAACTAGGTGAGTACACCACAGAGAGCTTCACCTACACCTACATCACATAGAGCTTCACCAACACACACACCACAGAGATCTTTTCCTACGCATTCACCACAGAGAGCTTCACCTACACATACCACAGACAGCTTCTCCTACACACACCACAGAGAGCGTTACCTACACACATCACAGAGAGCGTCACGTACAAACACACCACAGAGAGCTTCAACCACACACACCACAGACAGCGTCATCTACACACACACACCACATAGACAAAGATACGGCTGAGTCTCACCTAAAACCAGGACGTGAGGCACCAGGCTTGCTGTGGCTAGGTCCTGTAACTTGGTCACCTTGCCGCCGAGGTCGTTAAGAGCAAAATCTCTCTGAGACACACTAGGGGCCCACACTAGTGTGATTCGCAGCTCATACGAGGTGAGGCGGATGTCCGCTTCCAGTAACGGTTTGGCTGAATAATTGATGTTTTCAGTACTGATAGTAATGTTATACTTTAGCTTCATGTCTTCTGAGATTTTGATGAAAGTTTCTTCAGGGATGGTGTTTATTCCGTGTTTATTCATGTGACGTTTGGATTGGCTACTGATGCTTAGTTTACTGCCACGTTGGTGAAGCTCGTGGTCACTACTGGCAGGGTGGCGTGCCTCACTTGTTGTCTGTGGGCGGGACGGAGTGGTCGGTGAAGAGGTCGTCCTGGAAGTTGTAGTTGTTGTATTTGGTTCTTGGCTGACGGTTGATGTGGTGTTGGTTGGGGGAGATTTCTTGGACGGCCGACGGCCGACAATGTCGTAAGTTGAAGGCCTGTGTTCATTTTGAGTGAGTGCGAAAGTAAAGTCCTCCAGTGTTACCTGGAACAAAACATTTATATGAATATATTAATTGTGAAACTGTACAGCATATTTATATTTTATTAGAGTTGTTTCCTCATATCGTTCTTCAATGAGTTTCACTATGCTTCACTGTTCCTTCAGTATTGTGTTCACCTGTTGCACGACTGTCTCTTGAAGCATAATATTAACTTTTTGATAACAATGTACCGTAATAGCATTAGTATTATTACGACTACCAACAGTGGAGCACATATCACAATGTTGCAGCAGAACGTTTGTGGATGTCTCCACTCTCTGGTCGGATATTTGAGATTAAACGCTAACCAACTTTGCATGACCTTCCTCGTGTGATCCGAGGAAGGTCACGTCTTCTATATCATCATGTGATCCGAGGACGGTCATGTCTTGTATATCTTCCTCATGTGATCTGAGTGTGGGGAACCGGCTCGTGAGTTTTAGATTTATTTAATTTATATGAATTTATATTTCCGTTAATTTATATAGTTCGATAGTAATTTGTATAATGTTTAGCGGATTGTATTTCTGCAATATTCTCACAAATCGACTCCTTACACATTGTTTTTTTTATTAAATTTATATATATGCAGCCAATCAAACTACAGTATTAAACTACATATA
This sequence comes from Procambarus clarkii, assembly GCF_040958095.1. Taxonomy (NCBI): domain Eukaryota; kingdom Metazoa; phylum Arthropoda; class Malacostraca; order Decapoda; family Cambaridae; genus Procambarus; species Procambarus clarkii. The sequence continues at coordinate 2,197,848 of NC_091179.1, forward strand.
TTAGTAATGATAATTTAGAGGCCTTATCTTATTGTATGGTAGGCTTAGTCCACCAGGTATAACTAGGATGATGACACCAAATAATCCTCAGTTGAGACTAGCGTCCTACACCCAAGTAACTGATGTACCAAGAGTAATTCTTGCTTCTTTTACACCGGTTAAAAGGGCACTTGCTGTAAAGCAGGAATCCTATATATGACAGCTATATCGGAGAAAATACTGTATATTATATAAGATAAGGACCAAGGAGTAATTACCTGGGTTTAGTCACTTGTTCGTGTTCTAACCGGTTCGCCCTATATTAACATTAACTGTCCAGAAATGTGGTAATAAACGTATTTCGGTATGACACTTCCCTTGTTTGGATGTTAACTGTGTGTAGATGATGGAAGAAGCACTAATTTTATCTCCAAACCTACTTCGTCCAAAGGAGAATTATAGGAGCTGAATTTCCTCCATTAATTGTCTCTAGTCTAAACAATGGTTGACCTCCTACCACCACTGACGCTCCTGGCTCTTTGTCCTGTTACGGTGCCCTCTCTCGTATTTCTCTCATATGCCGGATTTAAGAGTCATATCAGCTTACCTGCAGGTTCTCTGAGATGCAGGGAATCTTTTGATGTATGAGGCTACCTAAATGGTTACTTATTTGTGGAGAAATTTGCATTTTTCTTTTATAGGTAAGGGGGAAAGTCGTGCCCAAGGTACAACAAAATTTGTATAACATACAAAATCATTGAAAGGGGACATCCCTGACGTACAGATCGTTCAACTGAAAAAGGTTTACTTAAGACTCCATTGATACAGACGCTGCTCCGACACTGTTTATAAAGCATACGGATCCAATCAATAAATTCTTGTGCCACTCCCACCCTATCCAATATTTCTAATACAAACTGAACATCAACACGGTCAAAGGCTTTCTACCAGTCGAGGTTTATCATGGAGGAAGGAACATTATTCTCAGACACATAATACACAACATCCCTAATTACATTATTACAATTGATTATAGATCTTCCAGGCACACCACAAAACTGTTCCTTTGATATAATTTTATCCATTGCAATCCTAAGTCTATTTGCCAACAGTTTCGATACTATTTTATAATCCTGGTTTAGTAGGGAAAGTGGCCTCCAGTTCGTTAGAATATGCAAATCACCCGTTTTAGGTATCATCTTAATAATCCCATGAGATTGTGACATGCTAAGCTTCCTATGCTGTATGCTATACTGCACCACTTGTACAAAGTCTTTACCAATGACATCCCATAGATAGAAATAAAATTCCACCGGGAACTCATCACAGCCAGGTGATTTACCGTTCTTTAAACTCCTAACCACACTCCACACCTCCTGCTTATCTACATCTGCCAATAATGACGTGTTGTCATCCTGGGTTAAAACCCGTGTACATTTTCCTAGGAAATACTCCCGCATACCTTGGTCTACATTCACTTTTTTGTACAATTTCTCTAATTCACCCCGAACATAACATACAATCCCATCTGTATTTGTCATATCCGTCCCATCACCTGCTTTAATACTAGTTACAAGTGCTGTACCCTTGTTATTCTTGACTTTACTTAACAAATAAGGAGAGAGTTTTTCACCATACATCCTATCATTAATCTGGAGGCGAACATTCACTCCTTCAGATATTTCATCCCTCAATTTGTTAATTCTGTCTTTTAAAATGGTAATTTCTTCATACTTGTCTAATCCCATATTGACCTTTACATAAAGTTGTTTTAGTCTGTGCTGGAATAAGTTTAACAGACCATATTTTTCAGCAACCTTTCGTTTGGATACTTTCACGAAGAAACTTTTGCATGCAACTTTACACATGTCCCACCACTCCAACAGACATCTGAACTTATGTTTTTGCCCAACCAGATGTTCCCACAATACTTGAAAATTATCAATTACATCTCTACTCTGCAACAGACTGCAATTGAGCTTCCATGACCCTGTCCCCACTTTAACCTGATCGTCAATAACAAGCTTCACCACAACCATACAGTGATCTGAAAAGCTGACCGGAACAGTACTGCAAGAACTAATTTTATCATGTAACGAGTGCATATATATTGTCAAGCCAAGAACCATAATTCTGGCGAACATATGTGTATTCATATACACCTCCGTTAATGCTATTTGCATCCTTGAGACCAATACATTTCAAAAGTGTAATTAAAGCAGGAGATACACATGCGTTCGACTGAATGCTACAATCTCTCATAGAAGTGACACAATTAAAGTCGCCACCAAAAATAACGTTACGCGTATCATTTCTGAAAAAAATATAATAACTCGTTAGAGAACAAGTCCTCCCTCTCTTTCTTCCTGCGGGTGCCAGAGGGAGCATACACATTAAGTACAGGAATTATTGTGTCAAAAAAGGAAATCCTCGCAAATAAAACATTACCATTATCATCCATTTCAGTATTAAGAACCTTGATGTGGGCTCGCTTAGCAATCAATATCATCGTACCACCTTTCAACAAGGTCGTTGGATTTATCAATATTTCAAAGAAATCAAGCAGCACATCAAGTTTCTTAACATCTTGTACATTGTGTTCTTGCACTAAAAGTACATCCAAATTATGATATTTAAACAATGATAACAGCTGCAACTGTTTATTTCTACAATTGAGCCCATTAATGTTCAAAGTAGCACAATTAAAATTAATAGGCTTCCCGAATGTAATTTTGAGAGAAACCAAAATTACTCGTTATCCATCATTATCTCACTTGACACTATCTTAGTGTCATCTTTCCCTTTTCGAAATCTAAGTTTAATATTTGCACTCGCGTCTCGATTCTGTTCATGTTCCACAAGATCCCACCATGTCTTATCACTATTCTCTCTACCATGATCCTCACTCACCTGTTGTACTTGGCCCTCGCTACGTTTCGGTAACTCTTCGTGGCCTTGGTCACTGGTCACGGTGAACTTCAACGGCAACAACCTGCTCAATTTTTTCAGAGACTTTTAATTTAGCGGCACAGTCCTTCATACGTTCCAGATCAATACTCCGAGTAAATTTTTTTCGTTTCTTCACATGACTGGTTACAGAACCAGCCTTCACACCCATAGCCTTCACACCCCCAGCCTTCACACTACCCCTACCTTTTCTATCATTCCTTACTGAGGAGGGTGGAGTTGCCCTCTGCACAGACATTTCTACATCACTATCCTCCATGGTGTCATCCTCTACATCCAGTTGACAACCAATTACTTGTTCCATCGTCACCTCACCAAGGTCAGCACCACCGCCAGCCTCGCAGCTCTTCGCAGCGTCAGCACCTATGTTATGGGCGTCCACATGTATATTGTCCAGACTTACCTCACCCTCACCAGGGTGACCAACAGCCGGTAAAGCGTCCTGAGCAGTGTCGTCTGCACCCTCCTTGTCTGCATTACCTTTATCGTCCTGATCTATGTTACCTTCACCGGCCTCATTCGCACTGGGAGTCACTTCCACAGACGTTTCACTTACAGAGTCGTGGGTTACTTCATCTACCTCACCTGGAACTACAGTATTTACAATATTGGGTTCATTTCCTGATACACTATCCTCTATTAATGGCGGAAAGTCATGTTCATGAAAAATGTTGATCCGTTCTGATGCCTCCACCTGGCAGGCAGCAGCCATGTGACCAGTACGCCCACACTTAAAACAAGTTTGCATTTGGCCATTGTATATAAATTTAATATAATGACCTGCTACTGACATTGATGAAGGAATATTACGGTGAAGTTCCATCTTTACTGTTCGTGTTCCATTAAAACACCCTTTCCCTGGGCCATACGTATATTTATTAAAACGAACATTGTCCACTTTCCCATATTGTTCCAGTATGTGTATAATAGTTCTATTCAACATTTCAAAAGGCGCATCCCTCACAGAAACGTATGTAAACGTTTTGCTCAAATTAATCACTTGTACTGATCCTTTCCCATTAGGTAAACTTATAGTGTCATCATCATACTTCTTAGGAAACTCTGAAAACGCCACATTGTTTTCAAATTTCAACACCACCCTGTTCCCTGGCAGTGGTTGGTAACCAAATATGTCTTCCTGCTTGATCTGTAACACATCGAAGATCGTGGTGGATACAAGGTCGTGATCAGTATGACAACTAAACTTGAGTCCTATGGACTCCTTCCGCTTTAGTGGAGGTGTGTAGGAGCCCATGATGGCACATATACCACCCCCAGCGTGACGTTATCCGCCCATCCGTCAACACGCAGGCCAACAGCGACGACAAACACGTCCACCCACCAGACGCCAGTAGCAGAGCGAATCAAAACACGTCTGCTCACCACCACGTCCACGACGAGACTCCATTTCTTAGAAAGTGGTCATGGGTTGGCAACATGACAGTATATTTGAATTCTAGTACTGGTATTATATAGAACGAGGTCCTGGGCTGTAGATATGACAGCATATGCGAACCAACAGCGTTGTTGGGACGCAGAGAGAATTACCCAGCTGGCGACCAGAAGGAAAGAGGCGAGATTGAGGTTACAGCTGGGAGTCCGGCAAAACTTTGCCACGCACGGGTGGGCAGGCTCGGTGGGGAGTCACACACACTGCAGGATTGAGCTTAGCAGTGTGGGCTGGGCCTTCTCCTCTACCCCTTGGGACCAAGGTCAAATAGTGGTGACCTGTCTTGAGGCATGACTAGGAGAGCTCCCTGGGGGGACGATGCATGATACTCTAGTGGAGGGAGTAAAAACCCACGGCTTGAGGTTACAAGATCAGTAGCATGATCCCCCGCTGTTTAACTGCAACCTCACGTAACACAAGGCCAAGGTGAGTGACGCGTGACAGTCCAGATGTCAATAATTGGTAGAAAGGTCACATTTACTTTTTTTGGAACTGATAATTAGGTTAACTCAAATGAGATGCTTTTATTATGCTAAAAGTCCAAAGACTGCTGTATTAAGAATTCCCAACAGAATAGCTGGCGAATTTATAGCACTATGTGGCAAATGATATCCCGTTTTCTATTGACGAAAAATTCTACTACTACAGGCTACATTTTCTATGGATTAACTTGTGTATACAGCAGCAGCAATATTATCTGCATATTGTATTTAATATTAGTAAATGGTGTCTGGTTTTCCGACACCGAGGACGGCCATGTCTTGTATGGCTTCCTCTTCCTGGGTCATAACATTAGCGATGATGGTGTTCGTTATATACCTGTAGTGGAGTGGATTACGTCGTCTGCTCACAACAGAGGATCCAGAGTTCGATCTCTGGAAGGGACAGAAAGGTTATGTTGAGATGATTTCGGGGCTTAGTGTCCCGTGGCCCGGTCCTCGACCAGGCCTTCACCCCCAGGAAGCAGCCCGTGACAGCTGACTAACTCCCAGGTACCCATTTACTGCTAGGTAACAGAGGCATCAGGGTGAAAGAAACTCTGCCCGTTGTTTCTCGATGGCGCCCGGGATCGAATCCTGGACCACAGGATCAGGCGTCCAGTGTTCCGTCCGCTCAGCGACCGGCTCCCATGTGGGTGGACAATAAAGGTGGGCACATTTCCTTTCACAAGATGACTCCTGTTCATCGAACAATATTTTGATACCTGGGAATTTGTCAACTGTTGTGGTGTGTATCATCGATAAGGTCATCAGCATTTGGGCTAGGGGGGACTTTCATAAGCCTAACAGGCTTCCTGTCCCCTGACTACGGGAAATCACTGGGTGAACCAAACGCTCGAAACTCTGTTAACATTGTTATGACACGGTTACTATCTTCTATTTTTTTTTTGACAAATCAAACAAAAAATCCAATGTAGATAAGCCGTTGTATCAGAAAAGTTAATAAAATAATGAAATTTCTGGTATGAGGTCGCTCAGTGTGTGCAGCCTCAGTCACCAATAGGCAACTGTGGTTGCCATAAGGCCTTCCGGAGGGTGATTGGCCTCAAGCCAACCCCACCACAAATACTCCGATAATTGATAAATGTTGACGGAGATATGTCTTGAATGGCAGTAAACAAGACGGGGTCCAGATGATGTCAGTGACAGTGTCACAGAAGGGCCCAGACAGCTGAGTGAATAACGTTTCGGATTTGTAGTCCTCAGGTTCCGGGTTTAATACCTGGTGGAGGCGGAAACAAATGAACAGAGTTTCTTTGACCCTGATGCAACTGTTCACCTAGCAATAAATCGGTACCTGGGAGTTATGGGCTGCTTCCTGGAGGTGTGTACCAAAAAGAAGGCCTGGTCGAGGACCGGACCGCGGGGACGCTAAGCCCCGAAATCATCTCAAGATAACCTCAAGAAGATAACCGACACGGAGGTTTGGTGGTGGTAACATTATGTGTTTTTTTAAATTCACAATACGAAAAAAAACATGGAACAGCTATCTTCTAACGTACACAGTGGAGTCAATAAGCTATCTGTGTCCTGGAGTACCTTGAAGAAGTACTAGCGAGCGAATAGTGTTGAAATTAGTCTGGTAAAGCGTTTACTTGGAAAAGACAAGTTGGGACGTGCTCCCTGGAGCTGAGGCAGGCGAGTCGCACTCCCCAGAGGAGTATGTAACTTTTACAATTATCTTTTAAAATTGTTTTTTTATTTCTTGGGTTAATAATTCTACTGCATCTTAATTTATGAATTCAAATGTTATTTATGTATTAATCTTTTGGTTGGTAGTATTATTAAACCATCTTGAAATTGAGAGAAAGCTAAAAAAAATAATATGTATTTCAGAGGTAGACTAGTCATAGCGACATCAGATACAATTTACCTTAATTTCATTATCAAGAATATTTTAAAATGGTTTAGATATCAAAAACAAGTTTCCTTTTGATGCAAAGGATTTATTTATTAATTATAAAGTTAACACCAAAGTACTTTTAGAACAACTGGGATACCACTGGCATCACCGGGGGGTACCTCATGGACTTACATGAGAGACATCTGTGGCGCATCTCATAGTCACTAACATGTAACTAGAGCAACCAGTCCTCTTTCAAATTACTGCCTCTCCTAACCTAACAGCCTACGTTAGAGGACCCAAAACAGAAAACGAGACAATACGTCACTTTTGTGAGCCCATTTGATTTGAATTACGTCGATTTTTAGCCTTAGTGCGCATATGAGCGAAAAGCGACGTAATTTGAAAGAAGACGGGATGTTTAGAGTCTATGGAGCTGGGGGGCAGTAGCTAGATTACCAGATATTAACGGTAACTATGGATTACTAAGGTATATTGGTCGAAGATGCAGCCTTGAACAGTATATCTATATAAATATCCAGTGAAGACCAGAAGATGGGAAAAATCATACTGACGGGAGAGGTGTCAGGTGTTTGGGTGATTAAACACTACTGACGTAATTAAGCATTTACAGACTGACTACTGAGACGGTTAATGTTTGTTTGAGGTCATTCTTGTTTTGGGAGTAAAGGGGGGGGGGCAAGGTTCATGAGTAGAGTAACATAGTCAATATAATTTATAAAAGGTAACTCATACAGACAATTTGATAGACACATATAATTACATGCAGCCAAAGTCATGTCAAAAATTCATAAATTCAATGTTTAACATATTTTTTCTGACGTTTCCTGAATGAATGAAGGAATGTATGATAAAACATAGTAGTCAGTATGTAGACTGTGAATAACTCCATGCAATCCCATTATTAAGGCAGGTATATGACAAAAATAAACTAAATACATTTTAATATTTCCAGATAAAGTGTAGGCCTACGATAGCAGTGATTACTGCAAAGGTCGTAGTGACTATAACCATCAGCCAGCGCTTGTAGCGACCAACTCTACTGTGACCAAAGGCTTATTTTCATGTTTATCTGTCGTAATAAACATATTAGGTTTAAATAACAGCTATGTTTACTGGTAACTGCAGTTGTTAGGCCGAACACAAAGTCCGTTGCATCATCAATAATCTATATAAATATAAATGGAAATGTTCGTTTGTTCAAAATCGCTAATCTCCGAAAGTTCTTTACCGATTACTTTGAAATTTTGACACAACGTTCCATTCGCATCCAAGCAGGTTTTTCTGCTGTAATGTCACGTCTGTGACGGCAAAAAAAAACATGCTTTTTTGAAACACTGTGTTTTTCATGTGTTTTTCGTGTGAGGGAAATCTTGGAATCCTCTTTACCGATTGCTTTGAAATTTTGACACAACGTTGCATTCGAATAGGCGCGTGTTTTTATAGTCCTACTATATACATGCCTCACATGTTATAGAAAAAAAACATGCTTTTTTGAAAAACAGCACCATCTGTTGGACTTAAGAGCAACGCACGCTGTAATCTCTGAATGTTCTTGACCAATTGTTTTGAAATATTGACACAACGTTCCATTCGAATACGAGTGTGTTTTTATATACCTACTATATAGCTGCCACACCTGTGAAAGGTAAAGACATCTTTTTTGAAACAGCCCCATCTGTTGCACATAATAACAACACACACTATCTTAAATATGTTACAATTCCATTTTTAATGTTTCCGATTGCATTGATAAATTGGATTTTCATAGATTTCAATTTCTTTTCATTTTGATTGAAATATTTTTGTGACATTGCATTGGAATTGAGCTGTGTTGTTTACCATACCGTTCATTTCGTGAGTATAGTATATTTTTATTTTTTTCATTATTTTTCATTTCGTGTTTTAACTGATTTTCTTATAATTTCAGTGATGGGAGCATCAGATCGTTTGATCTGATGATCAAAATGCTGAGGAATGGTGGGGAGAACGAGGGACAGGAGTGGGGGATGGTGGTGAGGACGAGGGGACAGGGGACAGGATAATGATGGGGAGGATGAGGGGACAGGGGAGTGGGGAATGGTTAGGAGGACGAGGGGACCCTAGAGTGGGGGGATGGGGGGGAGAGGACAAAGGGACGGGGAAGTGAGGAATGGTTGGGAGGACGAGAGGATGGTGGAGTGAGGAATGGTTGAGAGGATGAAGGGACGGGGAAGGGGGGAATGGAAGGGAGGACTGGGAAGACAGGGAAAGGTTGCTGTGGCTCAGCAACGCACATACGTGCTGAGCCACAGCAACGCGTTGCCGGGTACAGCTAGTATAATTAATAAATTGTTTTGCTTCGTGATAATGGCGTTCTCCTGTATCAAAATAAAGCAGCAACACGGGGATATTTAATGATATATTGGAGTTACGATGAGCTGGTGTTATACACCAGCTTTTACTGACAACACAATTAAACTATTTAGAATTGACTTTGAATATAAGCCCGTTCTTGTTCACTTAAGTAGAGACAATGTTTGTTTGTCAACTATCACAACTTAGAATTGCTGACACCTTATAAGACTTAATTATACTCGGACATTTCATAAAGAAATATTTTTTTTTTTAACATTTTGTTATTTCATTTATTTCATTGTTTGTATGTTTTATCTGAGATTACAACGGTGAAGCATCAACCACTCACCTCTCTTTCACCAATAAAGTATGTGTATGTCAACTCTTGAGGAAGAAAGCTGAGGAAGGAGTGCATCTTCTGCCTCTGGGAGGAGTCCCCAATGAGCGCGACCCAGGTGCTGGTGCCTGCAGCCTTCCTCGCTGCGCTGCACACCCCCACCTCCCTGGCCTCGTACTGCCACACCTACAGAGGGGACGAAGATTATGAAGGAGTGCATCTTCTGCCTCTAGGTGGAGACGCTAAGGAGAGCCACCCAGGTGCCTGCAGCTTTCCTCGCTGCACACCCCCCTCCTCTTGCATATGACGCGTTGAACGTTTTACGCTGTAACGCTTTTGAGCCAATCACTGTGATGATGCAAAGATTGTGATGTCCCTGTTGTTGTTACTGAAACATCCATTTGAATATGTGCCTCTCGAACCCATGACCAATTGCCACGCAGCTGGGTCAAGCCCTGGCACCTCCTTATGGCTTTTCCTTTCCCCACACTAATTCTTCTCCTGTACCCACTGTTACGTATCTCTAGTTGGATACATATATATAAATTCATGATAAAACTAAAGTTCAATTTCATCATTATTTGTATATGTATATATATATATATATATATATATATATATATATATATATATATATATATATATTGGTGTATACTGGCAGCAGGTTTTCTTTCAAACATGTTTCATTGAATATGACCGCATATTCTGTATTTATTATTTTCTGGTTTAGGGCTTCTATCCCTCTAACTATTTTCTTAGCATCAGGGCTTAATTGAAATAGGAGTTCTCCAAAACTCATTTTCGTACTTTTAAGGTGAAGAAAAGAAGTGATTTACTATAGAGTGTATTACACTTATTTGTATAATTTGCACGACGTTTCGAACCTCCATGGTTCATTCTCAAGTGAACAGATCTTACAATACTAGTTGATTTTATACCCGCATTAGGTCAGGTGATAATACAATGAAGGTGAAAACATGGGGGGATACATAAGGGATAAACATAGGGGCTGCAGAAGGCTTATTGGCCCATACGAGGCATCTCCTATCTAAACACAAAGATTAATCCAGTGTAATTGGCCTGTTATGTTGGACATTGTCTTCTGTGTTGGCATCGATATGTTCTTGTCTTGTCCTTACTCTCATGGTGGGTAGAGTAAATAGTTCCGTGATTTGGGTGTTCATGGTAGGTCGCTCTATTCTTATGTGAATTGCCTCAAGAATTTGTAATCTTCTTGAATCTTGGGTTTTGTCTATTATGCAAGTATTCTTGTTCAACATTTCTCTTCTTAGAGTAATGTCATGGGCTTGTCTCATGTGATTCCTAGGGGCACCAGATTGAAGATGGCATGTCAAACGCCTCGTCAGCTTGGTCGACGTCATACCTATGTACTTACATTGAAGGTTACATCCTTCGTGGGGGCAAGTGTACATGTATACAACGCTTGACTGCTGTAGAGGGTTCTCCGTCGGCTTCGGGCTGTTTTTGATAAGGAGTTCGGAAGTCTTCTTGGTTTTGTAGAATATTATCAGGTTTATGTTTTGGTTAGGAGTAGTGCTTTTTACTCCTTTACGGATTATTTCTTTCATTATTCTTTCCTCTTTTATATGTTCACTGTGCATGGTTGATTTGTAATATAATTTTATTGGGGGTGTTGTGGTTTCTGTTCTAGGTTCTGAATTATACCAACGGTCCAAGTGTCTTCTTATAGCAGCGTTTATTTCCGCGTTGCTATATCCGTTGTTCACCAATACCTGAGTTACTCTTTCAAACTCTCTACTCACGTTGCTCCATTCAGAGCAGTGGGTAAGCGCTCGACGAATATAAGCATTGAGAACACTGGCTTTGTATCTTTGGGGGCACTCACTTCTACCGTTCAGGCATAATCCTATGTTGGTGGGCTTGGTATATACGTTGGTGCTTAAAGAGGTTCCTGTTTTTGTTATTAGTACATCCAAGAATGGCAGACTGTTATTTTCACTATTTTCATGTGTAAATCGGAGTACTGACTCTCTCTCTAGGTGTCTTTTTAGGTCAATTAGTTCATCTGAGTCTTTTACTATTACGAATATGTCATCTACATAACGGCAGTATACAGTTGGTTTTTGTCTGCTACTGAAGACCCTATTTTCGATGGTTCCCATATAAAAATTAGCAAATAAAACTCCAAAGGGGGAGCCCATTGCTACTTATATCTGAGCCCATTGACGAATATCTGGCGAAAATGAACATCATACTCTCTGACCAAACGAAGTTCCAAAGGGTAACGAAGGACACTACAGCCGAATTAAAAGCAAAGGTCAACAAACTGATCGAAACTGTGAACGCCAAGAAATCCGGACTCCACCTGCCAAAGATCATTGGGGAATATAAACCTGGATATGCGTATGGAAATGTCAAGACGCACAAGCCTGGAAACCCACTTCGGCCAATCATTAGCCAGATACCCACACCCACGTACAGACTGGCGAAGCGACTCAACGGCCTGCTGACTCCTTATGTTCCTTGCGCCTTCAGCCTGAAGTCTCCAAAGGAATTTGTTGACTTACTGCGGGGCACACGGGCCACAGGGATAAGAGCCTCGTTGGACGTAGAATCGCTGTTTACCAACGTACCTGTGGACGAGACAATCGGAATGATAGCCGACAGAGTGTATCGTGATCCAGCCTGTACTCCTCTTGACATGCCAGAAAATATTCTGAGGAAACTACTCCAAGCTTGTACTAAAGAGGCACCCTTCTTGAGCCCGGATGGGCACATGTATAAGCAAGTAGATGGGGTCGCCATGGGTTCTCCCCTAGGTGTCCTGTTTGCAAACTTCTACATGGGTACCATCGAGCAGAAAGTCTTAGTCGACATGAACTTGAAACCGGCCATATACTGCAGGTATGTTGACGACATTTTTACACAGGTACCTGATGTCAGACATCTGCAGGAGCTGAAGGAGGCATTTGAGCAGAGTTCCGTGCTGCGTTTCACTTACGAGATGGAAAAGGATGGGAAGCTGCCCTTTCTAGATGTAACAGTCATGGAAAAGGGCGGAGGTTTCCACACTGCAGTCTACACTAAGGAAACAAACATAGGAATGTGCCTAAATGCCAACAGCGACTGCCCTGACAGGTACAAGAGGAGTGTTGTTATCGCATATGTCGACCGTGCTCTCAGCCACAGCTCAGAATGGAAGCAAGTCGACGAAGAACTCTGTAGGGTAAGGCAGGTCCTAGTCAATAACGGCTTCTCCAATGGTTTCATCGAAGACATCATAAGAAGGAAAGTGAAAAGCCATGCAACCTCTGAAGAGACAACTAACACAACACCTATACCCCCTATTAGACTATTTTACAGGAACTTCTTTTCCACAGCTCATAAAACGGAGGAAAGGGTCCTGAATGATATTGTTAATAGAAACGTTATCCCTACAGACAAAAATCAGAGGATACAACTGACGATTTACTATAAAACCAGAAAAACGGCCAGCCTTCTCATGAGAAACTCTCCAGACACAAAACAGAACGCTTTAAAAGAGACTAACGTCGTCTATGCCTTCAAATGCCCACTTGGGGACTGTAAGCTCCAAAAAACCCAGTATATAGGCAAGACAACAACATCTCTTTCTAGGCGTTTAACGATGCATAAGCAACAGGGCTCCATTAAGGAACATATAATCTCTTCCCACAACCAAACCATCGCCAGAGAAATCCTAGTAAACAACACAGAAATCATCGATAGATACAGCGATAGCAGGCGGCTTGACGTTTGCGAGGCACTACACATCAAGAAGTCAACACCAGCAATCAACAGCCAATTATTGCACAACTATATTCTACCCACCTCAAGACTCCGCTCCAATATAGAAGCATCAAGAAATATGGACCAATAGGCTTTCTACAAACACTTCTATTCAATACCCATTGTTTGTGTTCTGTCTTGTGTTGATACTTTTAATACCCTATTAATATCCCCTCTTGTTCTGTCTTGTGTTAATGCCACATCACCCCTCCCACCTCACTCAAATGTAGATATAAAATCGGAGATACGTAAGTTCTAATCAGTTGTGTATTTGTGAACTAAAGTCTTTGAAAATGTAATAAGTTTTACGAAACGCGCCCGTGTCGCGTCAGACTAGAAATAAAAATGAATTTTGGAGAATTGATTTACCTCCAACAGTGAAGCGTAATGTACGAAAGATTGAGAAAATTCGTGTTAGAATTATTAATCTTACTTTTTCGGTCATATTTAATAATATATATATATATATATATATATATATATATATATATATATATATATATATATATATATATATATATATATATATATATATATATATATATATATATATAATATATATATATGTCGTACCTAGTAGCCAGAACTCACTTCTCAGCCTACTATGCAAGGCCCGATTTGCCTAATAAGCCAAGTTTTCATGAATTAAATGTTTTTCGACTACCGAACCTACCTAACCTAACCTAACCTAACTTTTTTGGCTACATAACCCAACCTAACCTATAGAGATAGGTTAGGTTAGGTTAGGTAGGGTTGGTTAGGTTCGGTCATATAT
>NC_091179.1:2216845-2222355 GCF_040958095.1 Procambarus clarkii
CACAAGTGAAGATAAACAATCTTTGGACAACACCCACCAGTGGGACTCGAACCCAGAAAGCACAACTACCTTCCAGTAGCTGGCATAACTAGTATGCTTTAACCCACTACGCCATCAGACCTTACAAAAGAAGTAGATAGTTCGAGATATATATATATCTCAAACATCTCTACCTCCCGAAGGCACCAGATGAGTGAGGGGTCAGTCTGCAATTTTCGTCAAGCCACTGTCAATGTGAGAGAACTCGTGTCCAGCTTATAAGCCTATACTTGCATAAACCACAAGTGAAGATAAACAATCTTTGGACAACACCCACCAGTGGGACTCGAACCCAGAAAGCACAACTACCTTCCAGTAGCTGGCATAACTAGTATGCTTTAACCCACTACGCCATCAGACCTTACAAAAGAAGTAGATAGTTCGAGATATATATATATCTCAAACATCTCTACCTCCCGAAGGCACCAGATGAGTGAGGGGTCAGTCTGCAATTTTCGTCAAGCCACTGTCAATGTGAGAGAACTCGTGTCCAGCTTATAAGCCTATACTTGCATAAACCACAAGTGAAGATAAACAATCTTTGGACAACACCCACCAGTGGGACTCGAACCCAGAAAGCACAACTACCTTCCAGTAGCTGGCATAACTAGTATGCTTTAACCCACTACGCCATCAGACCTTACAAAAGAAGTAGATAGTTCGAGATATATATATATCTCAAACATCTCTACCTCCCGAAGGCACCAGATGAGTGAGGGGTCAGTCTGCAATTTTCGTCAAGCCACTGTCAATGTGAGAGAACTCGTGTCCAGCTTATAAGCCTATACTTGCATAAACCACAAGTGAAGATAAACAATCTTTGGACAACACCCACCAGTGGGACTCGAACCCAGAAAGCACAACTACCTTCCAGTAGCTGGCATAACTAGTATGCTTTAACCCACTACGCCATCAGACCTTACAAAAGAAGTAGATAGTTCGAGATATATATATATCTCAAACATCTCTACCTCCCGAAGGCACCAGATGAGTGAGGGGTCAGTCTGCAATTTTCGTCAAGCCACTGTCAATGTGAGAGAACTCGTGTCCAGCTTATAAGCCTATACTTGCATAAACCACAAGTGAAGATAAACAATCTTTGGACAACACCCACCAGTGGGACTCGAACCCAGAAAGCACAACTACCTTCCAGTAGCTGGCATAACTAGTATGCTTTAACCCACTACGCCATCAGACCTTACAAAAGAAGTAGATAGTTCGAGATATATATATATCTCAAACATCTCTACCTCCCGAAGGCACCAGATGAGTGAGGGGTCAGTCTGCAATTTTCGTCAAGCCACTGTCAATGTGAGAGAACTCGTGTCCAGCTTATAAGCCTATACTTGCATAAACCACAAGTGAAGATAAACAATCTTTGGACAACACCCACCAGTGGGACTCGAACCCAGAAAGCACAACTACCTTCCAGTAGCTGGCATAACTAGTATGCTTTAACCCACTACGCCATCAGACCTTACAAAACACGAGTTCTCTCACATTGACAGTGGCTTGACGAAAATTGCAGACTGACCCCTCACTCATCTGGTGCCTTCGGGAGGTAGAGATGTTTGAGATATATATATATCTCGAACTATCTACTTCTTTTGTAAGGTCTGATGGCGTAGTGGGTTAAAGCATACTAGTTATGCCAGCTACTGGAAGGTAGTTGTGCTTTCTGGGTTCGAGTCCCACTGGTGGGTGTTGTCCAAAGATTGTTTATCTTCACTTGTGGTTTATGCAAGTATAGGCTTATAAGCTGGACACGAGTTCTCTCACATTGACAGTGGCTTGACGAAAATTGCAGACTGACCCCTCACTCATCTGGTGCCTTCGGGAGGTAGAGATGTTTGAGATATATATATATCTCGAACTATCTACTTCTTTTGTAAGGTCTGATGGCGTAGTGGGTTAAAGCATACTAGTTATGCCAGCTACTGGAAGGTAGTTGTGCTTTCTGGGTTCGAGTCCCACTGGTGGGTGTTGTCCAAAGATTGTTTATCTTCACTTGTGGTTTATGCAAGTATAGGCTTATAAGCTGGACACGAGTTCTCTCACATTGACAGTGGCTTGACGAAAATTGCAGACTGACCCCTCACTCATCTGGTGCCTTCGGGAGGTAGAGATGTTTGAGATATATATATATCTCGAACTATCTACTTCTTTTGTAAGGTCTGATGGCGTAGTGGGTTAAAGCATACTAGTTATGCCAGCTACTGGAAGGTAGTTGTGCTTTCTGGGTTCGAGTCCCACTGGTGGGTGTTGTCCAAAGATTGTTTATCTTCACTTGTGGTTTATGCAAGTATAGGCTTATAAGCTGGACACGAGTTCTCTCACATTGACAGTGGCTTGACGAAAATTGCAGACTGACCCCTCACTCATCTGGTGCCTTCGGGAGGTAGAGATGTTTGAGATATATATATATCTCGAACTATCTACTTCTTTTGTAAGGTCTGATGGCGTAGTGGGTTAAAGCATACTAGTTATGCCAGCTACTGGAAGGTAGTTGTGCTTTCTGGGTTCGAGTCCCACTGGTGGGTGTTGTCCAAAGATTGTTTATCTTCACTTGTGGTTTATGCAAGTATAGGCTTATAAGCTGGACACGAGTTCTCTCACATTGACAGTGGCTTGACGAAAATTGCAGACTGACCCCTCACTCATCTGGTGCCTTCGGGAGGTAGAGATGTTTGAGATATATATATATCTCGAACTATCTACTTCTTTTGTAAGGTCTGATGGCGTAGTGGGTTAAAGCATACTAGTTATGCCAGCTACTGGAAGGTAGTTGTGCTTTCTGGGTTCGAGTCCCACTGGTGGGTGTTGTCCAAAGATTGTTTATCTTCACTTGTGGTTTATGCAAGTATAGGCTTATAAGCTGGACACGAGTTCTCTCACATTGACAGTGGCTTGACGAAAATTGCAGACTGACCCCTCACTCATCTGGTGCCTTCGGGAGGTAGAGATGTTTGAGATATATATATATCTCGAACTATCTACTTCTTTTGTAAGGTCTGATGGCGTAGTGGGTTAAAGCATACTAGTTATGCCAGCTACTGGAAGGTAGTTGTGCTTTCTGGGTTCGAGTCCCACTGGTGGGTGTTGTCCAAAGATTGTTTATCTTCACTTGTGGTTTATGCAAGTATAGGCTTATAAGCTGGACACGAGTTCTCTCACATTGACAGTGGCTTGACGAAAATTGCAGACTGACCCCTCACTCATCTGGTGCCTTCGGGAGGTAGAGATGTTTGAGATATATATATATCTCGAACTATCTACTTCTTTTGTAAGGTCTGATGGCGTAGTGGGTTAAAGCATACTAGTTATGCCAGCTACTGGAAGGTAGTTGTGCTTTCTGGGTTCGAGTCCCACTGGTGGGTGTTGTCCAAAGATTGTTTATCTTCACTTGTGGTTTATGCAAGTATAGGCTTATAAGCTGGACACGAGTTCTCTCACATTGACAGTGGCTTGACGAAAATTGCAGACTGACCCCTCACTCATCTGGTGCCTTCGGGAGGTAGAGATGTTTGAGATATATATATATCTCGAACTATCTACTTCTTTTGTAAGGTCTGATGGCGTAGTGGGTTAAAGCATACTAGTTATGCCAGCTACTGGAAGGTAGTTGTGCTTTCTGGGTTCGAGTCCCACTGGTGGGTGTTGTCCAAAGATTGTTTATCTTCACTTGTGGTTTATGCAAGTATAGGCTTATAAGCTGGACACGAGTTCTCTCACATTGACAGTGGCTTGACGAAAATTGCAGACTGACCCCTCACTCATCTGGTGCCTTCGGGAGGTAGAGATGTTTGAGATATATATATATCTCGAACTATCTACTTCTTTTGTAAGGTCTGATGGCGTAGTGGGTTAAAGCATACTAGTTATGCCAGCTACTGGAAGGTAGTTGTGCTTTCTGGGTTCGAGTCCCACTGGTGGGTGTTGTCCAAAGATTGTTTATCTTCACTTGTGGTTTATGCAAGTATAGGCTTATAAGCTGGACACGAGTTCTCTCACATTGACAGTGGCTTGACGAAAATTGCAGACTGACCCCTCACTCATCTGGTGCCTTCGGGAGGTAGAGATGTTTGAGATATATATATATCTCGAACTATCTACTTCTTTTGTAAGGTCTGATGGCGTAGTGGGTTAAAGCATACTAGTTATGCCAGCTACTGGAAGGTAGTTGTGCTTTCTGGGTTCGAGTCCCACTGGTGGGTGTTGTCCAAAGATTGTTTATCTTCACTTGTGGTTTATGCAAGTATAGGCTTATAAGCTGGACACGAGTTCTCTCACATTGACAGTGGCTTGACGAAAATTGCAGACTGACCCCTCACTCATCTGGTGCCTTCGGGAGGTAGAGATGTTTGAGATATATATATATCTCGAACTATCTACTTCTTTTGTAAGGTCTGATGGCGTAGTGGGTTAAAGCATACTAGTTATGCCAGCTACTGGAAGGTAGTTGTGCTTTCTGGGTTCGAGTCCCACTGGTGGGTGTTGTCCAAAGATTGTATATATATATATATATATATATATATATATATATATATATATATATATATATAAAAGCTATAACTAGAAAGCAAAAACTCGTAATATAAAATGCAAAGAAATATATACCTCTTCAAAATATTTCCTTAGCTGAAAACGCTAACTTTTAACATAACTGGCAATCGCAAAAAACTAATAGCAAATTAAACATAGACTTTTGTAGTGAAGGAGAAGATGAGGAAAATGTAATAAGGAGAGAGCTGACAGACTGGTAGTGAGGACCAGCAGAAACTTACTTGGCAGGGGATGAAGGGCACAGAGCCGTTCAGGAGCTGGAGTCGAGTCCCTGGGTAGAATAATAATGGGTTGTCGCTCTGAGTGCCGTTCCTCACTTCCGATTCTGCCAACAGTGAAGGCAACTGGCGACTGAGCTCTTGGTAATCTAAAAAAACACCAGACGAAATACATTTGATCACAATAGTACACATGGAAGCACACACACATTGTTCAAATATTTCTTTCCGACCAAAATCTAAGTAGTGTTTATCCCCATCATCCTACACCAACATACAATCCCCCGGAAATAAATAATATTTGAGCAATGTAAATGTATGCATATGGTATAACCACAAAGTTATGTCGTAACTAGAAGGGATACTACATGCACCCACACACCATTTCAGTAGCAGAAGCGAAGTTTTAAATAATAAATTATACTGTCCAAGTGGCTACCAGTAACCGGACAAGAAAGATGAAACCGGGAGGAGTTGAAGCAGTACTGTTATTGAAAACGTATTGGAGATCTGAGGAAATCGCTGGCATATGCCACTAATCTAAGAATGATTTTATCATAACCATAATATATGTAGAGAACTAAAGTAGAGTAGCATGAGCAAATACTGTTCCTCGGCTAAAAGCATCAAGCCCATGGAGGCGTATGAGGTCATAAATGGAAAATTTGTAGGTCACAGTGAGGGCAGCAA
>NC_091179.1:2222855-2240355 GCF_040958095.1 Procambarus clarkii
TTGCTGATTGCCACTATAAAAAATTTAAAAAACAGTTCCCAAAGCTTGAAAACTATGATGGCAAAGCCACTGCCTATGCTTCAAAGGTAGCCTTGCCAGTGATTGGAACTTTCACTGCAGAGATTAAGTCAAAGAATGCAATGCTCATTACTACATTCCATGTTGTTAGGAATGCAAAGGAGTCTTTACTCAGTTACAAGACTTCAACCAAATTGGGGCTACTTCAGCTTTCTAATGCTGTAGCAGTGGAATCTGCAAACAATGTTGATGGTATTGTTGCTGAATTTTCTGATCGATTTAAATCCATAGGTTGTTATACTGATAGCAAAGTACATCTGCATATCAACCCAGATGTAATTCCAGTTGCCCAACCACATCGCCGACAACCATTCCATACTCGCAAGAAAGTCGATGCCGAACTGGATAGGCTGATGGAACTAGATATCATTGAACCAGTAACAGGCCCAACACCATGGGTAAGCCCAATTGTCACTCCACCAAAGCCGAAGAATCCAGATGAGATACGCATTTGTGTGGACATGCGTGTTCCCAACAAGGCAATAATGCGTGAACGCCATCCTACACCGACTGTAGATGATATGATCTACCGCTTGAATGGTGCAACTGTATTCAGCAAGTTAGATTTAAACAAGGGCTATCATCAGCTTGAACTTGATGAGGAGAGTCGATTCATCACAACGTTTACGACACATCGAGGTCTGTATAGGTACAAACGCCTGAGTTTTGGTATCAACAGTGCTGCCGAGGTATTCCAGCACATCATCAGCCAGGTATTGCAAGATATACCTAATGCTGACAACATGTCTGATGACATCATTGTTTATGGCCGTACCCAAGCTGAACACGACAAAGCTCTTCGTGCAACATTGCAACGCTTACGAGAAAAGAATTTGACGCTAAGCCGAGCAAAGTGTGAGTTCAATCAACATAAAATTGAATTCTTTGGACATGTACTTAGTGACAAAGGTCTGTCTCCAGATCCTAAGAAAGTTGCAGATATCAAGAATGCTGCACCTCCTTCAACGTCCACTGAAGTACATAGTTTTCTGGGAATGGCAAACTACTGTTCTCGCTTCATTCCAGATTTTGCTACCATTACGAAGCCTCTACGTGAGCTCCTGAAGAAAAATGCATCATGGTACTGGAGCGATATCGAGCAAAATGCATTTGATGCTGTGAAAGATGCACTAGTAGAGAATGCGACTGCTGCATACTTTGATCCATCAATGGACACTGAGTTAACGGTGGATGCTAGTCCTGTTGGTTTAGGTGCTGTGTTAGCCCAACACAAACCTGGTCAACCAGATTCCAGAGTAGTAATTGCCTATGCCAGCCGTTCTCTCACAGATGTTGAGCAACGATACAGTCAGACAGAGAAGGAAGCTCTTGCTCTTGTATGGGGCTGTGAACACTTCAATGTGTATCTGCTTGGTGCACCCTTCACCACGATAGTCACTGACCACAAACCGTTGGAGACCATCTTCAATAATCCAAAGTCCAAACCACCAGCTCGCATTGAGAGATGGGCTCTTCGTCTGCAACCATACAACTTTACGGTGAAATACAAGCCGGGTGCAGGCAATCCCGCTGATTACATCAGTCGACATCCTGCCAACAGTTTCACCATCACCAAGCATCAGCAAGTTGCCGAGGAATATGTACACTCTGTAACCTGTGATGCAGTCCCTAAGGCTCTTACTCTTGATGAAATCCGTACTGCAACCCTAGAGGACCCAACTCTGCAAGCAACAGTGGATGCATTGACTAAGAAAAAGTTTCCACGCATCCCACCCTCAGGAGTTGACCAAGATGCATTCAAAGCACTTGAACGCATCCAGACAGAATTAAGTGTTACGCAACAACGCGACACTGTGCTGCGAGGTACTCGTATCGTGATTCCAGCTGTTCTCCAGCAACGTGCTCTGAAGCTTGCACATCAAGGACACCAAGGTGTTGTTAGGACGAAACAGCTGCTAAGAGAAAAGGTGTGGTTTCCTGGCATTGATCGTCAAGCAAAGGATATGCATGATGCCTGTGTCCCTTGCCAAGCTGCAGTGGATACTTCAAGACCAACACCTCTACAACCTTCACCACTACCTGCTGCACCATGGACGGAAGTATCGATGGACTTCTGCGGACCACTACCAACTGGAGAGTACTTGATGGTAGTCATTGATGATCACTCACGTTATCCAGAAGTAGAAATCATCACTTCCACATCTGCAAAGGCTGTCATCCCGAAACTCGACAAGATCTTTTCAAACTTTGGCATTCCTGAAGTTGTCAAGACAGACAATGGACCGCCATTCAATGGACAAGACTTCGTCAACTTTTCTGAGCATATTGGATTCAAACACCGCCGTGTGATGCCACTACATCCTCAAGCAAATGGAGAAGTTGAGAGATTCATGCAACCTCTCATGAAAGTGGTACGCTGTGCTCATGCCGAAGGACGATCCTGGAAACAAGCTATGTATGCTTTTCTCAGGAACTACCGTGCAACACCGCATGGAACACTGGGCAAGTCACCTGGTGAACTTTTATTTGGACGTCCTATGAGAATCGCACTACCCGTCATGCCAGCCGAGGTAACGGATAAACGTCTCGCTGAGAAGGATGCACTAGCCAAGGGCAAAATGAAAATTGCTCATGATCAACGTGCAAAGGAACAGTTCATAAAGGTTGGTGACACTGTTCTCGTTAAAAAGAAAAAAAGAGGGAAAGTTAGATATGCCGTATGATACAAAACCATATAAAGTGATTAGTGTAAAAGGAACTATGGTAACAGCTAGTAATAGAGATCATAGTATAACACGTAATATGGCTTATTTCAAAGTGATTCCAACTAGTGTAGAAAATGATGAAGTGCAAAGTCGTGCAAAAGAAAAAGAAAAAAATAGTTATAACCCGACAAACAATTCATCAAGGGATGTTATTGCATTTAAGGACTCTCGTCCTAAACGTCATGTTAAACGCCCTACACGATTTGATGATTAATTGTGTTCCTATGTAATGAAAAGTATTTACTTATTATGCTAAACTAAATTTAATATTGTTTGAATAATGCAGATATCTCATTCAATATTTTGTAACTTTGTAGTACAGTTTCTTTCATGTTTGTTTAACATTGCATATGTATTTTTAACATTGAAATCCTTTGTGGAAAAGATTAAGTTGTTTAAATTCTTTGTGTGCTTAATTAATGTTAAATGTATGCAGTATCTCTTGATATGGTAATAACTTACTTTGTGTCAATAACTTTGCTTTGTGCTACAAGCATGGTAGACATCCTGTATTCATTCTTTTTAAAGAAAAGGAGGGATGTCATGTTCACAGAAAATGGTACCATCCGTTTTCTATGTGCGGCGGCTGAGACGCCAGAGAGGAGAAGGTAAACAATAGAGCGTACAGGACGCCCGCCAAGCTTGGTAGCTACTAGTCATGTAATCATATTAAGTATTAAAGTCAGTAACCAAGTCATGACTTTACATCAACCCTACAACCAAGACTTCCTCAGTAACACACAAACACCACAGGTGCGTGGACTGTTAGTGTTAGCAGTAGGTTGAGGGACGTGTGTAGTTGGTGCAAGGGTCTAGTATGTTTTGCTTAGTGTGTGGTTCTCGGTGTTGGTTGATTGCCCGTTTTCTGTGAGGGTCGCGATGGCCCAGCTTGTGATTCATGGGAGACTGAGGAGGATTGGGTGTCGGTGAGTGTAAAAGGTTGTGGAGCAATTTGAGTTGTTAGGGAGGCTGGCTGAGACTAGACTCCTTATTATCTCCGTCCCACCGTCACCCTAAGAGTGACGGTGGGACGGCGATAATAAGGAGTCAGTTGCGAGAATTTTTTTGGAAGACTTTCATGTCAGCAAAAACATGAATATTTTTGTCTGTATGAAGGAAGGCAGCTTGTAGGAATACTGTGACTTTTACACTGGTGAAGCCCTGTTTGGTATGAGATGGAGTTGTGGATTTCGGGTGTGAGGTGGAGGGGCGTGCGTTAAGCGGTAAGCGTTATAACGCACGTTATAACATGCGTTATTGGACTGGGTTGATGACAGTGCATGTTCTCTGGCCTGGGTTTGACCTATTAATACGTATAAATTAGATAAGATTAAATTTAGGAAAGACCTGGCTAAATACTGATTCTGTAACAGGGTTGTTGATTTGTGGAACTAATTACTGCATAATACGGTGGAGGTGGGGTCCCTCGATTGTTTCAAACGTGGGTTGGACATATATGTATATGAGTGGGATTGGGTGGTTATAAATAGAAACGGCTTCGTATGGGTTCGTATTCTGGCCAGGGAGGATTTACTGGGTGTCAATCCTTAACTGTAGCCTCTGTTCACCCAGCAGTAAGTGGGTACCTAGTTGTTGAACGATTTGGCAGGTTGTATTCGGGGAAAAATTTGGATTAAGGACTTACACGAAACGCTGTGCGTGCTAGTGGCTGCATAAGAATGTAACAACTCTTGTATTTATATACATAAAGAAAAATAAATAAAATAAATGTTGGGATTGATGTTCACAGCACTGGAATAAAACATGCAGCGTTGATGTGCAAGGGTTGTGCTTGGGTTATAATAATAATAATAATAATAATAATAATAATAATTCCATTCAAGTTCCTGACTACTACTGAAACTCAGAGGAATTAGTGATCCACGCCCGCGTCATATAAACTGTCATCCACACTTCCTTGGGAATTAACATTCCATTCACCTGAGCTCTAGGAGACTCGAAACACGGACCTCACGCGTGTGTGGGGTCCGTGGTTCGAGTCTCTTAGTGCCAAGGTGATTGGAATGTTTATCTCCTCAGAAGTGTGAATGATCTCACGTCAGGTATATGATGAGCTGGTTGGGAATTTAAACCCAAGAGGAAGCTGTGGTTGTTGCGTACAGGCGGACAGCGTCCCCAACCAATCCCTGACAGAACAACAGCCGACCTCGGCAGCCACACTCCCGCTACACTCGGTCGACCAAAAATGGACATTGGAGTGCTTGCAATTTTACTAGGAGATCACCCTGTACGCGTCATGATCTTGGAGAGGAGTTCAGCATCACCTACTTAGGGGTGCAGTGTTACAAACCCAAGTTCATCGTCAGAGCACGGAGCAGGGACGTCAACGCCATCTGTGAGTCCGCTCCCGAAACCCCCACATGGACAACGCCACATGTGGGGGTTTCGTGCAACCCCCACATGGACATCTAGTGATGACGGGAATATACCGGCAAGAGGCGCTAGATTCCTGTCCTAGTCGGCTTGTGAGGTAGCTGCTGCTGACCTCTAGTGAGGTGGTGTTTAGAAAAGCAGCGCCATCTGTCATACATCCATCTGAAGTTGGACGTATGTGTCTAAGCCAGTAAGTGATGTTTCCTAGTGGTCCCATGTAGTGTCCCAGTGTACTGATGACGTGTTTGTATTCACAGAGTCGACGTAGGGCTGCTGTGATACAAGGACAGGCAGTCTACCCAGGGCAGCCAAGGTCTCTACACCAGTCTGCTTTACGAAAGCAGTGAGCCGCCGCTGGGAGAGAACTGTAAAGTGTTCTACTGTCTGCCTGTGGAGTGGCAGTGACGGGATTTGCCGTACCCGGGGCTGGCTAGTAGAAGAGACGACTGACTAAGGTACCGAAGAGGATCTACCTACCTTATAAAGAAGAGTAACCAGCAAGTTGCACGAAGCTCCTGCCTAGGGCTCGCAACCCTAGTATCTGCAAGTGAAGTGGCCCAGCAGTGCGAGGCTGATTGGTACCTGCCAGCAACAGGCTGGACTGTGGTTGTGGGCCTTCACGAAGAGGCACTTAGTGGGATTGTGGCTTGGCTGGCCCGTGGCCAGGGTAGACTCATTGTTGTTTCCCAGTACCTACTGAGAGTAGTACCACGGATGAGGAAACACGGTACAAGACTGCAACAGTTGAGCTTCGCTGAGTGTTTAGTGTCTTCTGAGAGAGACGTTGGTGTACATATAGTGTAGTAATACTTCCTTTTAAGAGTTTATATATATATAAACTATAAAACTATAAATATATATATATATATATATATATATATATATATATATATATATATATATATATATATAATATATGCAGAATAACCACATGTGAAAAATAGAAAATGCTTAACGCGTTTTCGGCTAATTCGCCTTCATCAGAGCAAAGTAGAATGAAGATCGTTGTTGATCTAAGTTGCTGATCAGACCTTTATATCCGCCTGGGCAGATCACCTGACCACCAAAAATAAGTGGAGGAAAGGAATTATAAGAAAGAAGGTAACTGTAGAAGGCCTATTGACCCATACGAGGCAGCTCCTATTAATATCTCCAAGTGCCATACGTGTTAAATGATTGCTATATTGTTTTGACGTGCTATATTGAGGCTTAAATAGGGTTCCAACTTGTACATACTAACTTGGTATGTACAAGTTGGATCCCAAACCCAAACACAACCACAAAAAGAGCATCATCATCATCATCATCGACCACAACAACAACCAGTCGAAGATGGTGAGTGGCACACCCTAATCTTCTCTTCTACAACGGATATGGGATGAGCAGAGAAGTACAGATGGATGCAGGCGATGAGTCACAATAATGTGGCTAAAGTATGTTGACCAGACCACACGCTAGAAGGTGGAGGGACGACGACGTTTCGGTCCGTCCTGGACCATTCTCAAGTCGATTGTGACTTGAAACTGGTCCAGGACGGACCGAAATGTCGTTCTACAGATGGATCATTAGAGCCGCCCGCACTCATAGAGAACAGCACCGTATTGAAAGCGGATTTGTAGGAAGCAATGTCGTTTTGCGGGTGTTTGGGGCCAGAGCCTTGCAGTTCTTCACAAACAATAACCATGACTATGAAGGTAAGAGGTTTAAACTGCTGGAAGTAAACTCGCAGAATAAACGGACCAAAATTATTAATAAGAACTACAGTATCCATGCTTCTATTGAGTACATAAATGAACTTGCCCAGATCATCTGTGTCAAGCGCAACACGGGACCTGGGGGAGTGCCAAAAAATCAAGCAATCGCTATGTGGGAGGGAGAATTGCCCTGTTATTGCATTACCAGGCATACGGCCTTGTAGAGTGGAACGATATATTGGCAGCCCATCATTATGTGGAAACTGTCAACGGTGGGACCTCAAAACCTGGCAATGTGATCAGAGAACTAGGTGTGGGTGTTGTAGTGGCTTTCACGACGCTAAACTATGTCTGGATAAGCTTAGTGCTAATAACGCTGTAACGCCCAAATGTGTCAATTGCCAGTAACCCCACCATGCATGGAACCGGCACTGCAGCAAGAGGCCTAATTGGCAGGGACCAAAACGAATATCGACTCAGGCCACAGGTGGACCAGTGACCAGGGGGGAAATGTAGGCCAGGGAGCGGGTGGTCCAGTGACTGTAGACTGGGGAGGAAATGGTGTAGCCTGGCACCGCTCCTCTGAGGCCTACCCACATCTTCCCCCTCCCACAAACCCACCCACCCTTACTTCTCTTTCTGTCCACGGTGCTCACCACCACCACCACCACCACCACAAATACCACCCCCCCCCCCCCTGCCTCAGAAGCAGGCCTCTCCACTGCATCCCAACTACCCCCGTCCCCCCCCATCCCCCTCCTATCACACCAACCACCCACTCTACCTCACCAACCAGCCCTCTTCCTGACCCCCCAGAAGCCATCACCCTGACTCACATCAAAACAATACTTGATAATATGATACGAAATCATCCAGCGGTCCAAGAAATAATGCAAAAGCAAACAGAACTTGGGAACGCCTTTGATCAAATTAAAAGGACCCAGGACCAAATCCTCCAGCTCCTGCAGCAGCAGAGTCCATCATGTGAAGGCCGAACATGCCAGAGTCTGGTACAAGGTGATGCAGCACAAACTGGCATGGTATATGACAGCGGACACAACAATGGTTCCATAACATCAATGCACACAGTACCCCCAGTGCACCCAGTAACACCAGTGCACACAGGAACATCAGAGCACACTAACACCGGTGCATACAGCAACACCAGTGCACACATCGGTAACCACAGAATACTTAATAACGAAAATGAACATCATAATAATATTCAAAGTGCATCTGTTAGCAAACAACTTCAAAATGGATACTAACGGGGAAGAACATCTCACTACACTACAATGGAATTGCAATGGAGTTCGCAATAGAATTAATGACATCATACAGTACGCCCGTGAACACCAAACTGACGTCATAGTGCTACAAGAAACACTGGTGGGTGAGGACTTCAACCCAAGATTCAGCGGTTATCACAAGTTCTCCCTTCCAGCTGGGGAAAGAAAACGGGGCCTCACTACCTTTGTATTGATTGTTGCCGCCGAAGGCGGCAAGTTTATTGTGCACCCCATACTCATCCTGTGAGCGGTAGCGCAAAAGCATTACAGAGGGCACAAAAGGTCTTTATCAGACCTCATCTTAGATTATTACATAAACAATTTCTTCAATCCTTCACACCTTATAGATACAATGTCAGCTAGTTACAGAGAAAGTGCTATTACAAGAGCTACATCTTTACAGTAAGTCATCATACATTAATGGTAGGTCTTATCGTTAATACATAATAGTTTGGCCAATGGGGATATTACAGAGTCATAGGGGAGCTTCTGTTTATTATTAGTCCTCACAATACACTACTTGTTTCTTCATCTCATATGTCGTTCATCTACTGGAAGCAAAATGTGGGTACAGTGCAAGGATTTCAGGTAATTTATCCATGGTAATAAGATAGGTTGCCATATCATACAGAGTGAGCTTAGATCTATATCTAAAAGGCTCAATTTTACAACAATCCAAGATATAGTGTTCGAGTGTGTGTCCCTGCCTATGTCCACACACTTTACACTTTACTTCATCTAGATCCCTATACAAGCCGAACTGCCAGAGATACTTGTAGCCAAGTCTTATACGAGCTGTGACAACATCTGTTAGTCTACTGACTTTGTTACTTGCCCCATACACATGTTTTACTTCACACATTTCATTGTGATGAACAATGTACCTACTAGTTCCAGTTTGCACTGTTCTACTTTCTTCAAATCCATCTAGGAGTTCTCGTCTAATGACACTTTTAAGGGACCTATTTGATAACTCAAGATTCCATTCAATACTGTCTTTATTTACTGCAGCCTTAGCAAGGGCGTCAACTTTGTCATGTTCCTGCATGCCAATGTGAGAAGGAATCCACAACATTTTTATATTTACCCTCTTGCTAAGTATTCTTACATATCTACGTCTAGCTTCCAAGACAAGCACGTTATTACTTGATTGCAAACTGTTTATTGCTCGTAGTGAGGATAGGGAGTCAGAAATAATTAAGCTGTCTACTTCAGTGTTGTCAATAATTTCGAGTGCTACCAGTATCGCTACCAACTCGGGTTGCATTGTGGACGCCCAGTTACTAATTCGGATATTTCTTTGAATTGTGCTGCCATCGGGCTGATGAGCAATAACAGCACTTCCTGCCCTCCCTGTAGCTGTATTGAGTGATCCGTCAGTGTATATGGTCTGTGCAATGTTGTTTTCAGCTTGTATATTGTGAATGTGCTCTATGGTGCTTAATTTAGCAGCAAGCTGAGCATGAGGGTTGCTTGTGATTGGTTTCTTGGTGGGGTATGCAGGGGTCAGGATGTCAAAAGGTACTATCTGCCAGGGTGGAAGGAAGTGCTGTACTCTTTCATCTGTATATACATCGTGCAGTCCCATCATTTAAGTAACAATATTCCTGCACAGATTATTGATGACCTCCACATGGGGAATGATTATGAGTCATTGGGGGTAACCCTTCACTTAAACAATAATGCCTTACATATAATCCACCTATATGTGCCACAGAGTAAACTTGACCTTGACACACTACCTGAATTTGTTAATGAAGAACCTACCCTGCTGGTCGGTGACCTGAATGCCAGACACCCACACTTTGGTGCCAACTGGCATCAGCCCAATGTCAATGGACGGAAACTGTCACTCTATGTTAGGGGAAGTGAAAACCTTAGAGTCCTGGGTGATGAACAGCCAACTCACCTCAGAGGAGGAAGATTAGACTATGCTCTCCTGCTGAATGTACAGGACACAGATGCCAGTACACACATTGTGCACAGTTTATGTAGTGACCATTGGGCACTGATTACCACCGTCGACATGAGCAAGAGAAGGAAAGAGACAAATAAAAGAAAAAGGTTATCACTCGGACCAGATATGAGGCCGCACTTCATAAACAGGATGAGTGACTGATTCACGGAATACCAAATCCCAGAAAACATTGATACATTTGTTAATGACCTTAATAACTAAATTGAGCACTGTCTCCGAGTTCCGCGCCGTACGCCTGGGCGCAGTAACCCTCAGAAGAAGAAAATAAAATGGTATGAGAACGATTAAATAAAGATGCTTAACGCAATTGTTAGGAGCATGAGCTGAGAGTACCGGAGACATCCCACCGAAAGCAACCAAGAACTGTTCAAAACTGTGTGTCCAGTAGCCAGGGAAGAGAAGATTAGAGAGCGGGAAAGACAATGACTTGAATTCACTAGCTCCATTGGAAGAGAAACATCTGCAAGACAAGAATGGGCAAAAATTCAGATAGCTAAGGGGGCAGAATCCGGCCTGAGGCTCACAAAGACCCCCAAGGTAAGGCTGAAGAACTAATTCACAAGTGGAGTGATGCAGCATCATCCTCCTCCCTCCCTGCAGAAGTAAGCAGGGAACAGCTCCTCCGACATAATGACAGAAGGATTAGGATAACAAGAGCACAATCTAGTGATGACGACTATGGGGAACCAATCACACCCCAGGAAGTAAAGGACGCTATGAAAAAGGGTAAAAGTACAGCACCTGGTGAAGATGGCGTCACCTACGACATACTCAATGCACTGTGTGAAATGTCTGGGAATCAACTACTCCACCTGTTTAACAAATCATTCCTAAGTGGAGTGTTGCCCACACAATGGAAACATGCAATAATTGTTCCCATACCAAAACCCAATAACCCTGGCAATTACAGACCTATCAGTCTTATGTCATGCACTTGCAAGATGCTTGAAAGGATCATTCTTAACAGACTGTTGAACAAAATAGGCAGGTTAGGGGAGGGGGTCAATGGATTTGTTAAAGGACGGAGCACAGCAAATTGTATAGTTAATTACCTGGCTAATGACACAGCTAAATACTCTGTATTTGTCGACATCAAAGAAGCTTTCGACAAAGCACAGGGGATTGCGATCCTGGACGAGCTTGAATGCATGAATGTCAAGGGGAGGCTCATGAAATGGACTGAAGACTATCTCACAGGGAGAAAAGCCAAGGTCTGCTTCAATGGAGCAGTCTCAAGAACAATGAATATGGAACTTGGGACCCCCCAAGGAGGAGTCTTAAGCCCCACACTATTCAATATACTTATGAATGCCATTGCAAATATTGATTTTCCGGAAGGAACACAACAAGTGGGACATGCAGATCATGTTCTAATACAAGCTCCCGCCTTGGGAAAAATTAAACAGTCTATTGAACTCCTCGGAAGAAAATGTATTGAGCTCGGTTTCACTCCACAAACAAGACAAAAGCATACTCTCATCACAAGAAGGGAGAAAATGAAGAACTCCAAATTAATGGTGTAACACTTGAATGGGTTGACCACTATCGGTACCTGGCGTCACTGTCGGCTCTAGCAAGGGGAAGAAAGAGGAGCTCAACCAACTCATAGGAACATGCAAAAGTCGACTCAGGTCACTGAAAGTCATGACCTGGAATGGGCCTGGATCCTCTATTGCCGTGCTAAAAATGATGTACACAGCCTATGTGCGCTCCGTCATAGACTATGCAGCACCAGTTTTATGCACCTACTCCCAAAGCGATATGAAAAGGCTCGAAAGCATTCAGAATGAAGCCATGACAATCATTCTTGGAGTTCCGAGAACTACCAAAACTTCCAATCTACGAGAGGAGTTGTTCCTCCCCAGTGTTAAAAGCAGAATTAAGGACCTGAGTGCTTAGCTTGCAATTAGGATAGCCAAAGATCCCCATTACAATGATATTGCTAAGAAAAAACTGAGCTCTGTGCTACTTTCAGGGGGAAACAGGAGAAGCAAAAAATGGCATCACAAATCAGTCTGCTACCTCGAAGAACTTCACTTACTTGAGCAAGCCCCTGAGCTCATGCCTGTAGAGAGGTTACCTCCCTGGGAGGATGACTCATGCAAGATTATTATCAATGAAATGGCAATGAAAAAATCCAACATGATACCACAAGAAATGAGGCACAAGTATCTCGAGGAAATTTATAAAGAAGCCGGAGATGAACTAGATCAAATCTACACTGACGGGTCATCTAATCCTGTCAATGGCAGGGTTGGTGCAGCATACACTGTAATTAAGGATAATGCTTTCCAACGCAGAAATGAAGAAAAAGCGCGTATTGAGAACTTTGCCTCTTCAACGCAAGCAGAGCTAACTGCCATTCTTATGGCGTTAAGGTTTCTTGAACGGAACACTAATGGTGCAGTGATTTGCACTGATTCAAAAGCAGCACTTCAAAGCCTAAGTAAAAATCGGGCAGAAAATCTTGCAATAGTTGCTGAAATTAAGAGTACTTACCAATGAGGGAAGTACTTACTTTGGGAGTACTTACCAATGAGGGAAGAGTCGTCAAGGTTCTGTGGATCCCCTCCCATGTTGGAATATGTGGGAATGAACGAGCAGATATGCTGGCTGCTGAAGGCGCTGAAGGAGACCATATTGAATACTTCATACCCAAGACTCTACTACAAATTAGAGGTATTGTCAGGCAAAATCACCGTGACTAGGTAATTGAGGAAAGGAGGATAGAAGCACAAACCAGTGAATCTCTACGTATCATCTGTTGATGGTACAACATGGTTGCAGCTGGCAATCTCAATCATTATGGACGAAGAGGAGGAGGACGCGGGAGAGAATCAGTAATAGCGAGAATCCGTCTTGGATACAAATATCCATGGAGATACGGAATGGAAACAACTGTTGATCAGCGAAGTTGCAGAATCTGTGATGAGAGTGACGGACACCGCCTAGACCACTATCTATGTGAATGTGATCACCTGAGAAACATTAGACGTATGTGTAGAATAATAAACCCCACATTGTTTGAATTAAGAAAACACTATTTGTCAAACATTGATACTGTTCTTAAAAGCTTTCCCCATTTTGCACCCGCAAGATAACGTAAGCTTTTAAGGGTTGACAGATGTTAATCTTCTTGTTTGAGGAGCTGTTCACTTGAGAGAGTTAAGCAAGTCCCAGCTGTGTCTGGGTACAAGTGACAGGATAAACAACCCAGCGGATTTTCTTCCTTTTGGGGAGTGTTGTACATGCTTCTATGGTGGTATGTCCACTCACAAGATGAGTGGCGCTGCCCAATAAACTCGCCCCTCGGGGCCAAATTTAAATTTAAAAATAATGTTTCAGTGGTCTGTCGGACATTTCTCCACAGTGACCTAGTTACTGCTAAGAGAACGAGGGCATTAGGTGACAGGAAATGAGCCAAACCATTTTTGTCTCGCCTGGGATTCGAACCCGGAATTCTCGATTGTGCAACCAGTCCTCGACTCAAGTCCATTATATCCAGCAGTCAACCCCACAGACGCATTCACACATTTTTACATGCTTTTCATACAAAACGGAAAATTTTTGTTTTGAATGAACAGCATGCTAAAATTTATGAATGCGTCTGTGGGGACGACCGCTGGATGTAATTGACTTGAGTCGAGGACGAACTGACGACTCATAACTGATGACGTTCGAACAGTTCCGGAACAAGTGCTTCTCTGACGTATTTTGTTCGAACCACAATGCTGTAAATGCTTCACCCAAGTACTACAAATGCAAATCAGCCCGTCCTCCAAACAAAGATCCAAAAGGGAATCTATGCACACGCCAAACCCCCTGTTTATGAATGAAAAGCGGTTTACACACGACTCACAACTGCTGACGTTCGAACATATCCGGAACAAGTGCTTCACTGACGAATTTTGTTCGAATCACAACGCTATAAATGCTTCACCCACGTACTACAAATACAAATAATCGCCAACAGAACCTAAACACCTAACCTAACCTATCCTATGCCTATATATACACAATATGCTAATATATTATAATATTAATTTATACTTGAGAAAATTCCTGTTTTGAATGAACATGTTAAAATTTATGAATGCATCTGTGGGGTTGACCGCTGAATGTAATGGACTTGAGTCGAGGACGGGTTGATGCAAATAATTGCCAACTGAACCTAAACACCTAACCTAACCCAAGCTATGCCTATTTATGCACAATATGTTAATATATTATAATATTAATTTATATTTTAGAAAATTCCCATTTTGAATGAACAGCATGTTAAAATTTATGAATACGTTGTGGGGTCGACTGCTGGATGTAATGGACTTGAGTCGAAGACGGGTTGCTGCAAATACTTCACCCATGCACTACAAATTCAAATAATCACCAACAGAAACTAAACACCTAACTTAACCTAACCTAACCAGTGCCTAAATATGTGCAATATGCTAATATATAATAATATTTATTTATAATTGAGAAAAGTTCTGTTTTGAATGAACAGAATGTTAAAATTGATGAATGCGTTTTTGACCGCTGGATAGAATGGACTTGGTCTGAGGACGGGTTGAAGCACAAGGTAACCACAAATAGCAATTATTTAACACTTACATATGGGCCAGGCCTCCACACTCAGTCCTTCGACACCATGCTAACGAGACACGATGATCTGGTGACAACACCGACTTAGCTATGGTGATGAGTTCCACCTCACAAATGTCGCACGCGGCTAATTTGCGTAGGCAGGAGGGATGTGCAATAAGACACTCCCAATCCTAGGATGCGACACACAGTGGTGTAATTACCGTGATGGCTGTTACATACAAGTGTGGTGGCACACACAGTCACATGGGTTGATAGCAATACACTATTAAACAACAGGTCAATTCTTTACCTCTCATATAATTCGCTCCAGACTGACAATATAGATCCAGCCTAGTAGAGCTGTTTGTCTAATACAATTACATATAAAGAGTTAAGCTAGACACTTCCGCAACTTGACTTAAGCGTATGATTCCACTGATTTACGATGATTACCACAGTCTGTTACTCCTGTTAGCACTTTATCATGTGGGATGATTGTCCAGACTTGTACTAAGCTCCTCTATTCTTACTCTATAATGAGTACACTTGTGTACTCATTATATAATCCAGACTTGTGGATTCTGTCAGGAACACGTGATATGCAGTAGAAAACTTTAACTTTGCGTCGCAAGACCTTTGGTTTTGCCGAATCAAGGAGCGTCTCGACGATGCGGACTCTGCACAGGATTGTCATTCACCCCCACCAACAATGTTGGTTGTGGGCCCATGTCTTTGTATAGCAAACATGGAGAAACA
The DNA here is from genome assembly GCF_040958095.1 of Procambarus clarkii. Taxonomy (NCBI): domain Eukaryota; kingdom Metazoa; phylum Arthropoda; class Malacostraca; order Decapoda; family Cambaridae; genus Procambarus; species Procambarus clarkii. Next base: position 2,238,355 of record NC_091179.1, read on the forward strand.
TAATCAATGAGATGACAGCTCTCATAATTAGTCAACGCCTGGATTGCTTGGGTCTAATGGAACTTCCCCAAATGGGTATGGGAGTGAAGAATATTCTTCACTCCCTGAATGGAACTGAACCAAGGAGCATCATATAACCTGACGCTTGGTGGATTAACCTGACTGGTAGTAGTAGGGATGGCGGCGTATGGGTCTTTTTTTTGGGGGGGGGGGCCAAAATAGGACGCTACGCCTCACCCGATTCAACGAATTTTTGACAAAGGGCCTATACGCTCTTAAAGGATTCTTATGGGGAAAATTCAATTTTTTCAGAGTTCTTACTGAGAATAAACTCTACAACAATTTTTGTTTGTTTTCAAAATAAGTCATTTGGAGTTAAGGATTTCTTATAAGAAAAATAATATCAGAGATCTTAGAAATTTGTTAAGAGTTCTTATGCGAGAAATTCAAAAATTTTCAGAGTTCAGTTTTATGAAAATATTACAGAGTTCATGTAATCATAGAAGTTTATTTACGAGTTTAAGACCGAAATTATTAAAAAAGACCATTTTCAGAGAATAATGTTGTAGAAGTTTTGTTAAGAAAAATCTTAGCCCTGACTTTAGTTTTTTATATCCATTTAAGCTATTTCACCTGAAAAAGACCAATTTTCAGCAGAGTCCATTAGAAATCCGAAATTAGTCAGAGACCATTTAAGAGACCCAAAATTAGTCAGAGTCCACTTTGAGACCAAATTAATCAGAGTCCAGTTCATAACCTTTTTAAGACCAAAATAGTTCAGAGTATTACTTACACCTGAGTTCTTAAAGTGTTCTTATAGAGGAAATTCAAATATTGTCAGATTCCAGTTGAGACCAAAAAATATGACAGAGACCATTTTAGGACCAAAATTTATTAGAGACCGCATTTATAAGGATAGTTTTGCTACTAATAGCCCAATTTTAACCCAATTTTAAACTGTCATATTTCAAACGTAGAAAATCAAATCGAGTCAGCAAGCAAGTTCCAGCTCCTGTCCCCGCCTTAGTCCCCTGTCTTATATTCAATACTATAAGTCTAATCCCCCTGAAATTTAAAACATAGCTATTTCAGACGTAGAAAACAAGATCCGAACAATTACCGAGCTCCAGCTCTTGTCCTCCACCTTAGTACCCTCTCGTATCTTCGTTAATAACCCATCAATTTTTCTTAAATTTAAACCCGCCATACTTCCAACAAGAGTAAATAAAGAAAACACAGTTAACGAACTCTAGCTCCTGTTCCCTACCTTAGTTCCCTCTCATATCTTCGTTAATACCTGAACAATTGTCCTGAAATTTAAACCCTCTGTATTTCAGACACAGTAAATAAGATCAATTCAGTTATTGAGCTCCAGATCCTGTCCCCTGCCTTAGTTCATTTGTATAACTTCTTTAGTAACAGACCAATTTCCCTGAAATTTAAAACATTCAAATTAAATTTAATTTTGTTTGAAATATGAATTTAAAACATTCATATTTCAGACATAGTAAAATACAATAATTTAGTTACTGAACTCCAGCACTTGTTCCCCACCATAGTTCATTTGTATAACTTCGTTAACACCCAATCAATTTCCCTGAAATTAAAAATCAATGTGTTTCAGACGTAGTAAAATAGTTCTGAAAAATTACGGAGCTCCAACTCACGTCCCCTTCCTTAGCTCATTTCTACAAGTTCTTTATTATCAGACCAAATCCCATGAGATTTAAAACCCCAACACATTTTAGACCCCTGTAAAATAAACTTAAAGCAACATTAAACAAGATCCCGTCCTCCACCTTAGTTTAATGTTCATCAAAATTATTTCAGATTAAGATCCTCTCCAGTCTATCAAAGTAAATATCATGTCCTTTAATATCCTGTTTTACCCAGCTATGTCAATAGTCACTAAACTGCTAATATTCACACAGTAATAAAATTCACACGGTCATATAGCACCTTACATTCAATACCTTTTGTTTACTCAACTAATCAATAATC
>NC_091179.1:2245355-2397855 GCF_040958095.1 Procambarus clarkii
GTGCCCCTTTTACCTAGCAGTAAATAGGTACCTGGGAGTTAGTCAGCTGTCACGGGCTGCTTCCTGGGGTGTGTGTGTGTGGTGTAAAAAAAAAAAAAAAAAAAAAAAGTAGTTAGTAAACAGTTGATTGACAGTTGAGAGGCGGGCCGAAAGAGCAAAGCTCAACCCCCGCAAAAACACAACTAGTAAACACAACTAGCAAACACACACACAGGGGTTGGGGACCTCTACACCTCAGCTCTCATTTGCTGAAATACTTAAAACGAGCCCTGAAGCTAGGTCTGCAGTTAAGGAAGTTGCCATGGAAGTGGCTTCCTCTCAGGAAGCGGCTAGATGTACTAGCCGGCTGATAGAGAGAAATAGAGCAGTAGTAGTAGCAGGCATTAAAGAGCAAACAGGGACCAGACCAAAGGAGCGGAGAGACAAGGACAAAAACATGATTAAAGAGATCCTTAAAGAGGGATGGAGGGAGCTGAACAAAATGTTGAAAAGGTTTTCAGGCTTGGAAAGTACAACAAGGACAGAGACCGAATGATAAAGGTGGTTTTCATGAGCGAAATCGCGAAAGAGGAACTGTTAGAAAGGAATTGCTCTCTAGCAGGTGTAGAGAAGTTCAAAAGGATATTCTTGCAGAGGGATATGACAAGGGAAGAGAGAATGCAGGCAGCAGACGCGAGGAAGGAGCGCAGGGAGAGAGAAAGGAATCAGGGAGCCACACCCCCGATCCTTACAATCCCAGAGGGGAGGGGAATGGGGAACCCTCCCCAAACAGTGCATTAGCCACAGGGAGTGCGGCACCACCACCACATTCTACCCAACAGACACCCTACCTGCCCCAACCCCTGTCAACCCCCCACTAAGTACCCACCTAAGGCAACCCCTCTCCTCCCACTCACCCCCCTCCTCCCACTCCCCCCCTCCCCCCAGGACCTCCCTTCTCCCTCATCCCCCCAAGCCCTCCCTTCTCCCACATGCCCTCCCGTCTCTCCCACCCACAAGCCCTCCATTCTCCCCCACCCCCCTAAGCCCCCCACTCTCCCCCACCCCTCCTAAGCCTTCCCCTCTCCACCACTCCCCAAAACCCTCCCCTCTTCCTCAACCACCTCAGCCTTCCCTTTCCCCCCACGCCCCCCAAGCCCTCCCCACTTTATTGCCCCCCAAACCCCCCTTTTCCCACATCCCTCCCCCTCTCACCCCCCCCCAACCCTCCCCCCTCATCCACTCCCCCTACCCCCCCCCACCTTCCCCCCTCACCCACTCCCCCTGCCCTCCCCCTCCCCCCTACCCCCACAAGCCCTTCCTCCTCCACCAGTCTCCCCATACCAGATCCTCCCAGCTCCCGCTCACCCCAGACCCCACAGGTCCCCCCAGAGGAGAAGCAGAAGAGAGTTAGTTTCAGGGCAATGTACTCGAACATAGATGGGATCACAAGCAAGGCAAGTGAACTAAGGGAAAGAGCACAAGAAGTGAACCCAGATGTAATTGGACTCACTGAAACAAAACTCTCTGGAATCATAACGAATGCCGTGTTTTCCCAGGAGTACACAACAATAAGGAAAGAGAGGGAAGGTAGGGGAGGAGGCGGAGTGGCCCTACTCATGAGAAAGGAATGGAATTTTAAGGAGATGGCTATCCCGGGTTGTGAGGGTTTTAGAGACTACATAGCAGGCACCATGACAATGGGAGGACCAAGGATAGTAGTGGCAGTAATATATAATCCTCCACCAAATCACAGAAGACCCAGTCAAGAGTATGAGAGCAACAACATGGCAGTTAACACTATAATTGAGAGGGAAGCCTCTTCTGTCTGTAGAAATAGATCCCACCTGCTCATCATGGGGGACTTCAATCACGGCAGGATTGATTGGGAGAACAAGGAACCGCATGGAGGCGAGGATACGTGGAGAGCCAAACTACTGGAGGTGGCGACTCGAAACTTCTTAACCCAGCATGTCAGAGAACCCACAAGGATGAGAGGAAATGACGAACCAGCGAGACTCGACCTGGTCTTCACCCTGAACGACTCTGACATAAGAGAAATCAGTTTTGAGGCCCCAGTAGGAATGATCGACCACAGTGTATTGGTGTTTGGGTACCTGATTGAAGAAGGGTTATTGAACTCGAGGAGGGATACCGAAACCAAAAGGTTAGCATACCGAAAGGGAAACTATGAGGAGATAAGAAAATTCCTAACAGATATAGCATGGGAAACAGAGCTCAGGGAAAAGACGGCCCAAGATATGATGGAATACATCACGCAAAAATGCAAGGACGCAGCAAACAAGTTTATACCAGTCCAAAATGAAAACAGTGAAATGAAGATGAGAAACTCATGGTTTAACCAGAGATGTAGGCTAGCTAAGCAGCAAAGTAAAAGGGCATGGAGAAACTATAGGAATAAAAGGACACTGGAGAGCAGAGAAAGATATCAGAATGCCAGGAATGAATATGTCAGGATGAGAAGAGAGGTAGAAAGACAATACGAAAATGTCATCGCAAGCAAGGCAAAGACTCAGCCTAAATTGCTGCATAGCCACATCAGGAGAAAAACAACAGTAAAGGAACAGGTTATGAAATTAAGGATAGGGGCAGAAGGATTCACTACAAACGACAAGGAAGTGTGTGAGGAACTGAATAAGAAATTCCAAGAGGTCTTCACCCTAGAGCAAGGAGAAATCCCAGAGATAAGAGAGGGAATAGCTAACCAGGAACCACTGGAAGAGTTTGAGATCACCAGCGGGGAAGTAAGGAAGTGTTTACTAGAATTGGATGTGACAAAGCCTATAGGCCCAGATGGAATCTCCCCTTGGATACTAAAGGAAGGAGCAGAAGAACTGTGCCTCCCGCTCACCATGGTGTATAACAAATCACTGGCAACAGGGGAACTGCCAGAAATTTGGAAAACAGCTAACGTAGTCCCGATATACAAGAAAGGGGATAGACAGGAGGCACTGAATTACAGGCCAGTGTCCCTAACCTGCATACCATGCAAGATGATGGAGAAGATTGTGCGAAGAAAGCTAGTGGAGCACCTGGAGCGAAAGAACTTTGTAACACAGCATCAACATGGATACAGGGATGGTAGGTTCTGCCTCACACGGTTACTTGAATTCTACGACCAGGCAACAAAAATAAGGCAAAAAAGAGAAGGGTGGGCAGACTGCATATTTTTGGATTGTCAGAAACCCTTTGATATAGTGCCACACAAGAGGCTAGTGAAAAAACTGGAGATGCAGGCTGGAGTGAAAGGGAAGGTACTCCGTTGGATACAGGAGTACCTAAGTAACAGGAGGACAACGAGTCAGTGTGAGGGGTGAGGTCTCAGATTGGCGAGACGTTACTATTGGAGTATCACAGGGGTCAGTCCTTGGACCTATACTGTTTCTGATATATGTAAATGATCTCCCAGAGGGTATAGAATCGTTTCTCTCAATGTTTGCCGTTGATGCAAAAATTATGAGGATTTTTTTTTTTTTGAGATATATACAAGAGTTGTTACATTCTTGTACAGCCACTAGTACGCGTAGCGTTTCAGCCAGGTCCCTGGAATACGATCCCCTGCCGCGAAGAATCGTTTTTTCATCCAAGTACACATCCAAGTAATTTTACTGTTGCGTTAAACAGAGGCTACAGTTAAGGAATTGCCCCCAGTAAATCCTCCCCGGCCAGGATACGAACCCATGACATAGCGCTCGCGGAACGCCAGGCGAGTGTCTTACCACTACACCACGGAGACTATAAATTGAAACTGAGGACGATAGTAGGAGGCTACAAGATGACCTAGACAGACTGAGTGAATGGTCCAACAAATGGCTGTTGAAGTTCAACCCGAGTAAATGCAAAGTAATGAAACTAGGCAGTGGAAATAGGAGGCCAAACACAGGATACAGAATAGGAGATGAAGTACTTAATGAAACGAACAGAGAGAAACATCTAGGAGTTGATATCACACCAAACATGTCTCCTGAAGCCCACATAAAAAGAATAACGTCTGCGGCATATGCGAGGCTGGCTAACATCAGAACAGCGTTCAGGAACCTGTGTAAGGAATCATTCAAAATCTTGTACACCACATATGTAAGACCAATCCTGGAGTATGTGGCCCCAGCATGGAGCCCGCACCTTGTCAAGCACAAGACGAAGCTGGAAAAAGTCCAAAGGTATGCCACTAGACTAGTCCCAGAACTAAGAGGCATGAGTTACGAGGAAAGGCTGCGGGAAATGCACCTTACGACACTGGAAGACAGAAGAGTAAGGGGAGACATGATCACAACCTACAAAATCCTCAGAGGAATCGACTGGGTAAACAAGGATAAACTATTCAACACTGGTGGGACGCGAACAAGGGGACACAGGTGGAAACTGAGTACCCACATGAGCCACAGGGACGTTAGAAGGAACTTTTTCAGTGTCAGAGTAGTTAACGGATGGAATGCATTAGGCAGTGATGTGGTGGAGGCTGACTCCATACACAGTTTTAAATGTAGATATGATAGAGCCCAGTAGGCTCAGGAATCTGTACACCAGTTGATTGACAGTTGAGAGGCGGGACCAAAGAGCCAAAGCTCAACCCCCGCAAGCACAAATAGGTGAGTACACACACACACACACACACACACACACACACAAACACACACAAACACACACATACATATATATATATATATATATATATATATATATATATATATATATATATATATATATATATATATATATATATATATATATATATATATATATATATATATATATATTAGTATATTTTGGTAGCAGTCTTTCCTGTAGACATATATTATTAAATATGACCGAAAAAGTAAGATTAATAATTCTAACACGAATTTTCTCAATCTTTCGTACATTACGCTTCACTGTTGGAGGTAAATCAAAAATCACTTCTCCAAAATTCATTTTTATTTCTAGTCTGACGCGACACGGGCGCGTTTCGTAAAACTTATTACATTTTCAAAGACTTCACAAATACACAACTGATTAGAACTTACGTATCTGATTTTATATCTACATTTGAGTGAGGTGGGAGGGGTGATGTCGCATTAACACAAGACAGAACAAGAGGGGATATTAATAGGGTATTAAAAGTATCAACACAAAACAGAACAGAAACAATGGGTATTGAATAGAAGTGTTTGTAGAAAGCCTATTGGTCCATATTTCTTGATGCTTCTATATTGGAGCGGAGTCTTGAGGTGGGTAGAATATAGTTGTGCAATAATTGGCTGTTGATTGCTGGTGTTGACTTCTTGATGTGTAGTGCCTCGCAAACGTCAAGCCGCCTGCTATCGCTGTATCTATCGATGATTTCTGTGTTGTTTACTAGGATTTCTCTGGCGATGGTTTGGTTATGGGAAGAGATTATATGTTCCTTAATGGAGCCCTGTTGCTTATGCATCGTTAAACGCCTAGAAAGAGATGTTGTTGTCTTGCCTATATACTGGGTTTTTTGGAGCTTACAGTCCCCAAGTGGGCATTTGAAGGCATAGACGACGTTAGTCTCTTTTAAAGCGTTCTGTTTTGTGTCTGGAGAGTTTCTCATGAGTAGGCTGGCCGTTTTTCTGATTTTATAGTAAATCGTCAGTTGTATCCTCTGATTTTTGTCTGTAGGGATAACGTTTCTATTAACAATATCTTTCAGGACCCTTTCCTCCGTTTTATGAGCTGTGGAAAAGAAGTTCCTGTAAAATAGTCTAATAGGGGGTATAGGTGTTGTGTTAGTTGTCTCTTCAGAGGTTGCATGGCTTTTCACTTTCCTTCTTATGATGTCTTCGATGAAACCATTGGAGAAGCCGTTATTGACTAGGACCTGCCTTACCCTACAGAGTTCTTCGTCGACTTGCTTCCATTCTGAGCTGTGGCTGAGAGCACGGTCGACGTATGCGTTAACAACACTCCTCTTGTACCTGTCAGGGCAGTCGCTGTTGGCATTTAGGCACATTCCTATGTTTGTTTCCTTAGTGTAGACTGCAGTGTGGAAACCTCCGCCCTTTTCCATGACTGTTACATCTAGAAAAGGCAGCTTCCCATCCTTTTCCGTCTCGTAAGTGAAACGCAGCACGGAACTCTGCTCAAATGCCTCCTTCAGCTCCTGCAGATGTCTGACAGCAGGTACCTGTGTAAAAATGTCGTCAACATACCTGCAGTATATGGCCGGTTTCAAGTTCATGTCGACTAAGATTTTTTGCTCGTTGGTACCCATGTAGAAGTTTGCAAACAGGACACCTAGGGGAGAACCCATGGCGACCCCATCTACTTGCTTATACATGTGCCCATCCGGGCTCAAGAAGGGTGCCTCTTTAGTACAAGCTTGGAGTAGTTTCCTCAGAATACTTTCTGGCATGTCAAGAGGAGTACAGGCTGGATCACGATACACTCTGTCGGGTATCATTCCGATTGTCTCGTCCACAGGTACGTTGGTAAACAGCGATTCCTGGATAACCTGGATATGCGTATGGAAATGTCAAGACGCACAAGCCTGGAAACCCACTTCGGCCAATCATTAGCCAGATACCCACACCCACGTACAGACTGGCGAAGCGACTCAACGGCCTGCTGACTCCTTATGTTCCTTGCGCCTTCAGCCTGAAGTCTCCAAAGGAATTTGTGGACTTACTGCGGGGCACACGGGCCACAGGGATAAGAGCCTCGTTGGACGTAGAATCGCTGTTTACCAACGTACCTGTGGACGAGACAATCGGAATGATAGCCGACAGAGTGTATCGTGATCCATCCTGTACTCCTCTTGACATGCCAGAAAGTATTCTGAGGAAACTACTCCAAGCTTGTACTAAAGAGGCACCCTTCTTGAGCCCGGATGGGCACATGTATAAGCAAGTAGATGGGGTCGCCATGGGTTCTCCCCTAGGTGTCCTGTTTGCAAACTTCTACATGGGTACCATCGAGCAAAAAGTCTTAGTCGACATGAACTTGAAACCGGCCATATACTGCAGGTATGTAGACGACATTTTTACACAGGTACCTGATGTCAGACATCTGCAGGAGCTGAAGGAGGCATTTGAGCAGAGTTCCGTGCTGCGTTTCACTTACGAGACGGAAAAGGATGGGAAGCTGCCTTTTCTAGATGTAACAGTCATGGAAAAGGGCGGAGGTTTCCACACTGCAGTCTACACTAAGGAAACAAACATAGGAATGTGCCTAAATGCCAACAGCGACTGCCCTGACAGGTACAAGAGGAGTGTTGTTAACGCATACGTCGACCGTGCTCTCAGCCACAGCTCAGAATGGAAGCAAGTCGACGAAGAACTCTAGCGTAAGGCAGGTCCTAGTCAATAACGGCTTCTCCAATGGTTTCATCGAAGACATCATAAGAAGGAGAATGTGAGAATGCCACTGTCAATGTGAGAGAACTCGTGTCCAGCTTATAAGCCTATACTTGCATAAACCACAAGTGAAGATAACAATCTTTGGACAACACCCACCAGTGGGACTCGAACCCAGAAAGCACAACTACCTTCCAGTAGCTGCCATAACTAGTATGCTTCAACCCACTACACCATCAGACCCTACAAAAGAAGTAAAGACTTCGAGATATATATATATACATCCCAAATATCTCCACTTCCCGAGGGCACCAGATGAGTGTGGGGTTAGTCTGCATTTTTCGTCAAGCCACTGTCAATGTGAGAGAACTCGTGTCCAGCTTATAAGCCTATACTTGCATAAACCACAAGTGAAGATAACAATCTTTGGACAACACCCACCAGTGGGACTCGAACCCAGAAAGCACAACTACCTTCCAGTAGCTGCCATAACTAGTATGCTTTAACCCACTATACCATCAGACCCTACAAAAGAAGTAAAGACTTCGAGATATATATATATACATCCCAAATATCTCCACTTCCCGAGGGCACCAGATGAGTGTGGGGTTAGTCTGCATTTTTCGTCAAGCCACTGTCAATGTGAGAGAACTCGTGTCCAGCTTATAAGCCTATACTTGCATAAACCACAAGTGAAGATAACAATCTTTGGACAACACCCACCAGTGGGACTCGAACCCAGAAAGCACAACTACCTTCCAGTAGCTGCCATAACTAGTATGCTTTAACCCACTACACCATCAGACCCTACAAAAGAAGTAAAGACTTCGAGATATATATATATACATCCCAAATATCTCCACTTCCCGAGGGCACCAGATGAGTGTGGGGTTAGTCTGCATTTTTCATCAAGCCACTGTCAATGTGAGAGAACTCGTGTCCAGCTTATAAGCCTATACTTGCATAAACCAGAAGTGAAGATAACAATTTTGGACAACACCCACCAGTGGGACTCGAACCCAGAAAGCACAACTACCTTCCAGTAGCTGCCATAACTAGTATGCTTTAACACACTACACCATCAGACCCTACAAAAGAAGTAAAGACTTCGAGATATATATATATACATCCCAAATATCTCCACTTCCCGAGGGCACCAGATGAGTGTGGAGTTAGTCTGCATTTTTCGTCAAGCCACTGTCAATGTGAGAGAACTCGTGTCCAGCTTATAAGCCTATACTTGCATAAACCACAAGTGAAGATAACAATCTTTGGACAACACCCACCAGTGGGAATCGAACCCAGAAAGCACAACTACCTTCCAGTAGCTGCCATAACTAGTATGCTTTAACCCACTACACCATCAGACCCTACAAAAGAAGTAAAGACTTCGAGATATATATATATACATCCCAAATATCTCCACTTCCCGAGGGCACCAGATGAGTGTGGGGTTAGTCTGCATTTTTCGTCAAGCCACTGTCAATGTGAGAGAACTCGTGTCCAGCTTATAAGCCTATACTTGCATAAACCACAAGTGAAGATAACAATCTTTGGGCAACACCCACGAGTGGGACTCGAACCCAGAAAGCACAACTACCTTCCAGTAGCTGCCATAACTAGTATGCTTTAACCCACTACACCATCAGACCCTACAAAAGAAGTAAAGACTTCGAGATATATATATATACATTCCAAATATCTCCACTTCCCGAGGGCACCAGATGAGTGTGGGGGTTAGTCTGCATTTTTCGTCAAGCCACTGTCAATGTGAGAGAACTCCTGTCCAGCTTATAAGCCTATACTTGCATAAACCACAAGTAAAGATAACAATCTTTGGGCAACACCCACCAGTGGGACTCGAACCCAGAAAGCACAACTACCTTCCAGTAGCTGCCATAACTAGTATGCTTTAACCCACTACACCATCAGACCCTACAAAAGAAGTAAAGACTTCGAGATATATATATATACATCCCAAATAACTCCACTTCCCGAGGGCACCAGATGAGTGTGGGGTTAGTCTGCATTTTTCGTCAAGCCACTGTCAATGTGAGAGAACTCGTGTCCAGGTTATAAGCCTATACTTGCATAAACCACAAGTGAAGATAACAATCTTTGGGCAACACCCACCAGTGGGACTCGAACCCAGAAAGCACAACTACCTTCCAGTAGCTGCCATAACTAGTATGCTTTAACCCACTACACCATCAGACCCTACAAAAGAAGTAAAGACTTCGAGATATATATATATACATCCCAAATATCTCCACTTCCCGAGGGCACCAGATGAGTGTGGGGTTAGTCTGCATTTTTCGTCAAGCCACTGTCAATGTGAGAGAACTCGTGTCCAGCTTATAAGCCTATACTTGCATAAACCAGAAGTGAAGATAACAATCTTTGGACAACACCCACCAGTGGGACTCGAACCCAAAAAGCACAACTACATTCCAGTAGCTGCCATAACTAGTATGCTTTAACCCACTACACCATCAGACCCTACAAAAGAAGTAAAGACTTCGAGATATATATATATAGATCCCAAATATCTCCACTTCCCGAGGGCACCAGATGAGTGTGGGGTTAGTCTGCATTTTTCGTCAAGCCACTGTCAATGTGAGAGAACTCGTGTCCAGCTTATAAGCCTATACTTGCATAAACCACAAGTGAAGATAACAATCTTTGGACAACACCCACCAGTGGGACCCGAACCCAGAAAGCACACCTACCTTCCAGTAGCTGCCATAACTAGTATGCTTTAACCCACTACACCATCAGACCCTACAAAAGAAGTAAAGACTTCGAGATATATATATATACATCCCAAATAACTCCACTTCCCGAGGGCACCAGATGAGTGTGGGGTTAGTCTGCATTTTTCGTCAAGCCACTGTCAATGTGAGAGAACTCTTGTCCAGCTTATAAGCCTATACTTGCATAAACCAGAAGTGAAGATAACAATCTTTGGACAACACCCACCAGTGGGACTCGAACCCAGAAAGCACAACTACCTTCCAGTAGCTGCCATAACTAGTATGCTTTAACCCACTACACCATCAGACCCTACAAAAGAAGTAAAGACTTCGAGATATATATATATACATCCCAAATATCTCCACTTCCCGAGGGCACCAGATGAGTGTGGGGTTAGTCTGCATTTTTCGTCAAGCCACTGTCAATGTGAGAGAACTCGTGTCCAGCTTATAAGCCTATACTTGCATAAACCACAAGTGAAGATAACAATCTTTGGACAACACCCACCAGTGGGACTCGATCCCAGAAAGCACAACTACCTTCCAGTAGCTGCCATAACTAGTATGCTTCAACCCACTACACCATCAGACCCTACAAAAGAAGTAAAGACTTCGAGATATATATATATATACATCCCAAATATCTCCACTTCCCAAGGGCACCAGATGAGTGTGGGGTTAGTCTGCATTTTTCGTCAAGCCACTGTCAGTGTGAGAGAACTCGTGTCCAGCTTATAAGACTATACTTGAATAAACCACAAGTGAAGATAACAATCTTTGGGCAACACCCACCAGTGGGATTCGAACCCAGAAAGCACAACTACCTTCCAGTAGCTGCCATAACTAGTATGCTTCAACCCACTACACCATCAGACCCCACAAAAGAAGTAAAGACCTCGAGATATATATATATATACATCCCAAATATCTCCACTTCCCGAGGGCACCAGATGAGTGTGGGGTTAGTCTGCATTTTTCGTCAAGCCACTGTCAATGTGAGAGAACTCGTGTCCAGTTATAAGCCTATACTTGCATAAACCACAAGTGAAGATAACAATCTTTGGACAACACCCACCAGTGGGACTCGAACCCAGAAAGCACAACTACCTTCCAGTAGCTGCCATAACTAGTATGCTTTAACCCACTACACCATCAGACCCTACAAAAGAAGTAAAGACTTCGAGATATATATATATACATCCCAAATATCTCCACTTCCCGAGGGCACCAGATGAGTGTGGGGTTAGTCTGCATTTTTCGTCAAGCCACTGTCAATGTGAGAGAACTCGTGTCCAGCTTATAAGCCTATACTTGCATAAACCACAAGTGAAGATAACAATCTTTGGGCAACACCCACCAGTGGGACTCGAACCCAGAAAGCACAACTACCTTCCAGTAGCTGCCATAACTAGTATGCTTTAACCCACTACACCATCAGACCCTACAAAAGAAGTAAAGACTTCGAGATATATATATATACATCCCAAATATCTCCACTTCCCGAGGGCACCAGATGAGTGTGGGGTTAGTCTGCATTTTTCGTCAAGCCACTGTCAATGTGAGAGAACTCGTGTCCAGCTTATAAGCCTATACTTGCATAAACCAGAAGTGAAGATAACAATCTTTGGACAACACCCACCAGTGGGACTCGAACCCAGAAAGCACAACTACCTTCCAGTAGCTGCCATAACTAGTATGTTTTAACCCACTACACCATCAGACCCTACAAAAGAAGTAAAGACTTCGAGATATATATATATATACATCCCAAATATCTCCACTTCCCGAGGGCACCAGGTGAGTGTGGGGTTAGTCTGCATTTTTCGTCAAGCCACTGTCAATGTAAGAGAACTCGTGTCCAGCTTATAAGCCTATACTTGCATAAACCACAAGTGAAGATAACAATCTTTGGACAACACCCAACAGTGGGACTCAAACCCAGAAAGCACAACTACCTTCCAGTATATTCTTATATATATATATATATATATATATATATATATATATATATATATATATATATATATATATATATATATATATATATATATATGTGTGTGTGTCGTTCCTGGTAGCCAGAACGCACTTCTCAGCCTACTTTGCAAGGCCCGATTTGCCTAATAAGCCAAGTTTTCATGAATTAATTGTTTTTCGACAACCTAACCTACCTAACCTAACCTAACCTAACTTTTTCGGCTTCCTAACCTAACCTAACCTATAAAGATAGGTTAAGTTAGGTTAGGTAGGGTTGGTTAGGTTCGGTCATATATCTACGTTAATTTTAACTCCAATAAAAAAACAATTGACCTCATACATAATGAAATGGGTAGCTTTATCATTACATAAGAAAAAAAAATTGAGAAAATATATTAATTAATTAAAATTTGGCTTATTAGACAAATCGGGCCTTGCATAGTAGGCCGAGAAGTGCGTTCTGGCTACTAGGTACGACATATATATATATATATATATATATATATATATATATATATATATATATATATATATATATATATATATATATATATATATATATATATATATATATATATATATATATATATATGTTTCATTGAATATGACCGCATATTCTGTATTTATTATTTTCTGGTTTAGGGCTTCTATCCCTCTAACTATTTTCTTAGCATCAGGGCTTAATTGGAATAGGAGTTCTAGAACTCCTTAATTGGAATAGGAGTTTTAGAACTCCTATTCCAATTAAGCCCTGATGCTAAGAAAATAGTTAGAGGGATAGAAGCCCTAAACCAGAAAATAATAAATACAGAATATGCGGTCATATTCAATGTAACATGTTTGAAAGAAAACCTGCTGCCAGTATACACCAATATATATATATATATATATATATATATATGTCGGAAAATCCGACACCATTTAATATATCATACAGACAGATAATAGCTGTGTTGTATAAACAAGTTAACCATAGAAAACGTGACTTGTAGTGGAATTACCATCTAAAGAAAACGGGATATCATCACCACATACTATTATAATTCACCACCTATTATGGTGGGAATTATTCTTAAATACATTAGTCTTTGGACTTTACCATCATAAAAACATCTTATATAAATTAACTTAATTATCAATATTAAAGTAGAGTAAATGTGACCCTTCTATCACTTTCTGAAATGTGGACAATGTAAGCCAGGCGTCAGAGTGAGGAGGAGGGCAGCCATTGTTTATACGAGACCAGAGGCTCACACGGGAGCAAATTCGGCTCCTGTTAAATTTACTTGGACGTAGTGTTATGGAAACCAAAGGTGTACCATTGTCAACACGCTGTCTACAAATTCAAGTTAAGTGTCTATCCGAAACCCGTTTATCATTCATTTATGGCCATTAATGTCAGGATATAGGGTGACCCGGTTAGATCACGTGGAAGCCTCAAACTAAAGGTAATTAAGCCAGGTCTTCATGTTCCATGTACAGTTTTCTCTGAAATACTTGTCATATATAGGTATCTGGCTTCACAGCTAGCGCACTTTTGACAGGTCAAGACGAGGATGCAAGATTATGTGCACCAGTTACTGGGTGATGGAAGCTACCTCAAAGAGGATAATTTGGTGTCTACACCCTAGTTATACCTGGTGGACTAACCTGCTGTACTATAAGATAAGGAACCTTTTCAATGTATGTAGTTAATACTGTAGTTTGATTGGCTGCATATATATAAATATAAACCCCCCCTAATGTGTAGAGGATCGATTTGTGAGATTATTGCAGAAATACAGTCCACTTATCATTATACAAATTGCTATCGAAGTATATAAATTAACGTAAATATAAATCTCACAGGTCGGTTCCCACAATATATATATATAAGTTATATATAAGTCAATATATATATGTGAGTTTTCAGTTATATATATATATATATATATATATATATATATATATATATATATATATATATATATATATATATATATATATATATATATATATATATTTAAAGCGTACCAGTTGTTGTTGGTGTTGACAAAGGCTTTAACAAGCCGAAACGTTCACCTCCTTTCATATTTATCTGTATAAATATATATATGTCGTAGGTGGTAAAGATCTGGTGGATGAATGGCATAACATAGGGGTTATGTTGAACTCGTCATTAAAAGAAAGGTGACACGCCATGCAACCCATGAAGAAACAACAAACACAACACCTGTACCTCCTATTAGATTGTTTTACAGGAACTTCTTTTCCACAGCTCTTTTCTCCAAACGGAAAAAAGAGTCTTCAAAGATATTATTGATAGGAATGTTATCCCCACAGACACCAGTCAGAAGATACAATTAACAATTTACTACAAAAAGAAGACTGCCAACTTGCTTATGAAGAACTCTCCAAACACCGAGCAAAACGCCTCAAGAGAGAGACTAACGTCGTCTATGCCTTCACATGCCCACTTGGGGGTTGTCAGCTCCAAAGATCTCAGTATATAAATATATATAAATTAATAATATTATGGAGAATGATAAAACACTCAGAAATGTTTCACCAACTGAGATTCAGTGACCAACTTGAACAAACACATCGCAGGAGAAGCCTAGACACACATCTTTGTAAATACTATAACAGACAAGATCTTTATCTCTCACCATGACTGTTACCTCTCTCAGCCCTATGAGGCAAGGCACCCTTGCCTCCCCTCACCCACAAGCATGGAGCTATAAATGCTCACCCGCTCAGATATTCATGCACCGCTCCTGTGCCAGGTAAGTACACTACGGGCTCAAAATAGCCCGTGCTACTTGCCCCACTCCTGTGCCAGGTAAGTTACGGGCTCACCATAGCCCGTGCTACTTGGAACTTGTTCCGAGTAGCTTAATCTATAACAATAACAAGACATTCATGTCTCCAGGCACGTCCGGATACCCTCATGTTTGCATAGTAGGATACTCACATTTAGAGACTCGAGAACTTCTTGTTTGTCCTTTTTTTCCTCCACTCACCCTAAACTGTATTATTAATGTAAATATGAACTCACCTGTGTTCCATTCGGCATCTGGCGGACCTTTATCGAGGGTGAAGATGGCTGGGCAGCGCTGATGTTGGTGTGTTGTGACGCCGCCTGTCAACGTGGCTGTGGGAGGAGCTGCGGGACTTGGAGACAGCCGGATCACAAGCATCAACAAACACACCACAGTACCTGTCACGATGACCCGAGGGCTTCGTCCTGATATTTTCATGAGGAAATACGCTTTCATCACTATCAGAAATATCACCGTCGATGTAGAGGAAGAGGAGCACAGTAGTTTCACACCCAACAAACTTTCCTTCTCCGCGGACCAATGAACACTAAACACCCCGCCGACACCTCTCTCCCCGCGCTCATACAGGAAAATCTCGCTAAATATTCCGTACACATGTGGTTAAGGTTTAATGGTTCAACTTTAACGACGAGCAATGCCTGGTGACCATCAGGATATTGCTCTCAGGTATTCCCATTCAACGGCGATGATTGTCTCGGCTTACTGGAAAGTTACAGATTTTAATTTTTATTTTTTACTTATTCTTCGGCCCTGGCTTGGCCGGGAATTGGCTGTTTTTCTTTTTACACAAATGAATACAGAAACAGACGACTTCTGACTCCAGTTAGTAGGTAGAGAGTTTCCATTCCCATAGCTCATGATAAGCCTTACCCACTAGTTTATCCTGGATTACGACCCACCAATCGATTAACAATCGATTAATAACCTTTTTATACTTTCTTTATTATGCACCCTATATCCATCCCGTGGGCGCTGGTGGAAAGGTTTACAGAGGCACATAATCTATTCCGGAACTGAACCCCATAGTTCGTTTAGCTAAGCAAGTGACAGTCTTGTGAAGCTAGTTACACAAGTGTTAATGTTACATTTTCATGTACATATATATACAATCATTTACACATATGCATATCAATAATCTTTGTATATCGCAAGTGATTCAACAAGAGGCTCACAACAGTCTCTAAATACGGCATATAAACTATTCTATAAACTGTTTGATAGTACCTGTGAGTTCATTGTTAAAATCGTAAAATGAAGAAGGTTCAAAGGAACTGTACCAGTCTGGCAAATGAGCTACAAAATTCTCTCGTTGATCGATGGCACAGCCAGCCTCTTCTGTTTGAAAATTCCACCACGAGGATAGAGCTTCTGATGCTTACAGTGGATAGTATGGGCAGATGATCAGACGCCATATCTGACACTATTGACGAGGCGCACACGGTGTGGGAGACGTTGAAACCGAGACATAGATCAAGAATACCTCCATAGATATGCATTGGTTCAAGTCCCTTCCTCACCAGCTACTCTTAGCCAAGTAAACCAATCTGTGCATCATCGTGACTACCTAATAGCAACAACAGTTGGTTGCCGTTACGATTATTGAACTGCGAATTATCAATATTACTATGCCTAGCGTTATAAACACCTATAATTGATAGTAGGCTCAGTATGAATACAGATAGAAAGGTCAGTGTAATTCAACTTATCACTAGGAGCATACAGGTTAAAGATATTGAGGGCAGAGTTCCCCACGTAGATCCTCACACCATGATACCGAAACCTTTTGGTTGACTTAGCTGGGAGTAGCTGGTGAGGAAGAGACTTCTTAACACAAACTACTGGAGTGACTAGATTTAAGGTTATAGACAACAAAGGAGGGTAATTTAGGCGGTGGAGATCTGATGGGAACTCTGCACTCCTGAAGGCAGACCACATGAATGGGCTCGGTCGTCACTTTGTGGTGGAGAAAAGGAAGTCTTTTCCTGAGTGATGCTATATTCCAACTGAGGATATGAAGAAGCGTTGTATTCGGGGAAATAGAGGAGAGATCCATATTTGATATCTAATTTATTAGTCCGCAAGGGCTTACATGTGTTTGTATAATCTAGTGTCCCTTTGCAATTTGGTATCATGTTGGTATCACTCTAAGTTCTGTGATGAAGCTGGCTGCAAGGCAAAACAGCTGCAATACACTGTCTCTCGTTTTTTGTCTACAATACTGTTGTTTACGAACATTTGAACACTTGCTTTTTAAACATTTGGAAACACAGTTTTTATTAAGCTTTCAAGTTCCTGGGTTCTAGCCGTGACACATTAAACACACTAGCAAGACGAGTGGCGGTATTTAAGTCACCAGGTGTGTGACCCTGGCCAATTACACTGCTCTCAGTCCTGGCTGAGGGACTGTGGTTACTGTCCAGGTCACTATACTTACTATGTTCGTCGCCTCCCGCTCCATTTCTTAGCACTGACTCTCATGTTTTACCCTCTAAGGGACAGCGACAGGGCTTCCGTACGTCGTTCAGCTTCTTCTCATAAGTCTATTTAACTGTCAACACTTCTGCTTCATGTTGACAGCGAATCTCTTCTAATTCAAGTCTGCTGTCGTTCCGAATCTATTTGTTGTGGGGGATGCCGTTGCTCTACAGGACGTTTAAATACCCGCGTCTTCACAGATTCCTTCCTACCCTGGGGAGGTAGACCCTGAGGAGGGTATGATTGACTGTGGGTGGGGAGGGAAGGCTGTGTTGGTGGCGGCTCCCAGTGTCTAATTTCCCTTAGTTCGACACTAATGCATTGATTTTTTGGACTTTAAATTCTTACGATACAACCTATCCTTTTACAAATTACATCTGAACTTGGCCGTTTGTCCGGATGGCCGAAAATGGACGTAATATGAAAATAAATTTTGGATTTTTTTCCAAAACAGTAAGTTAAGGGTTCTCTGGTTGGTTAAGTGTGCCGGAAATTCTCCTAAATATTCAAAACGTCAAGAAAAACATTAATTGAAAGTTTCTTCTTCTAACCTTACCGAGTAAGCCAGACAACTCAAACAGAAAACGGGACAGTATATCAGTTTTGTGAGCCAATTTGATTTCAAATTAGGACCATTTTTGGCCATAGAGCGCATACGAACGAAAAGCAACATTATTTTTAAGAGGACGGGTTGTATAAAGACCCCAGATCCCTTTCGTATTCTCAACCCCGTCCAGCTCATATCTTGTAACCCTATCTTAAAATAAATTAGATAAAACGTTTATTCATGTTTGTAGCAAGATGAGTTACAAACATAATGTTGGATTTCTAGATAGAGCTAGTATACTATGCCTAAAGCCACTAATACGCATAGCGTTTCGAGCAAATTACCTAGCCTCAAAACATTACATTTGTCAGCATTAAACTGCATCTGCCAATCTTTTGGTCATTTCAAAATTCTATCTGGATCGCTGTGAAGTAATTCTTCCCCGCCAAACACACACGGAAACTACGACGTTGGTACAACGTTCGAACAAGTTTTAACACCGCCTAACCAGTTATAACAACCAATATAGCAAGTTGTAACAACGTTCTAATACGTCATAAACATGTTAAGCCAAGTTGTAACAACTTGATGGACTATTTAACACGGGTGGCACACGCACAAAGAGACACAGGTAGAAGCTGAGTACCCAAATGAGCCACAGAGAAATTAGAAAGAACGTTTTGAGTGTCAGAGTAGTTAGTAAATGGAATGCATTAGGAAATGATGTGGTGGAGGCTGACTCCATACACAGATTCAAATATAGATATGACAGAGCCCATTAGGCTCAGGAATCTGTACATCAATTGATTAACGGTTGAGAGGTGGTACCGAAGAGCCAGAGCTCAACCCCCGCAAGCACAATTAGGTGAGTACATACATACATACGCGCATACATACGTGCATACATACATACATACATACATACATACATACATACATACATACATACATACATACATACATACATACATGTGGTAGGGTGGTGGGTGACTTCATACACAGTTTCAAATGTAGATATAGTAGAGCCCAATAGGCTCAGTAATCTGTACACTAGTTGATTGACAGTTGAGAGGCGGAACCAAAGAGCCAGAGCTCAACCCCCGCAAACACAACTACTAGGTGAGTACATACATACATATACGTCCAGTTACAAGGAGTTGATTATGTAGTACTTAGTTGTTTTTCTCTTAAACTGGATGATAGAGGGGCAGTCTTTAACGTGATTGGGAATACATACACACACACACACACATACATACATGCATGCATGCATGCATACATACATACATACATACATACATGAGAAGGATCTGGGGGTTGATATCACACCGAATCTGTCCCCAGAGGCCCACATCAAAAGAATATCATCAGCGGCATATGCAAGACTGGCCAACATAAGAACTGCCTTCAGAAACTTGTGTAAGGAATCTTTCAGAACCCTGTATACCACTTATGTAAGACCAATCCTGGAGTATGCAGCTCCAGCCTGGAGTCCATACCTAGTTAAACACAAGACAAAGTTAGAGAAGATTCAGCGGTATGCCACCAGGCTCGTCCCGGAACTGAGAGGATTGAGCTACGAGGAAAGGCTAAAGGAGCTGAACCTCACATCCCTGGAAAACAGAAGAGTAAGGGGAGACATGATAACCACCTACAAAATTCTCAGGGGAATTGAGAGGGTGGACAAAGACAAACTCTTCAGCACGGGTGGGACACGAACAAGGGGACACAGGTGGAAACTTAGTACTCAGATGAGCCACAGAGACGTTAGAAAGAATTTTTTCAGTGTCAGAGTAGTTAATAAATGGAATGCACTAGGAAGTGATGTGGTGGAGGCTGACTCCATACACAGTTTCAAATGTAGATATGATAGAGCCCAGTAGGCTCAGGAATCTGTACACCAGTTGATTGACAGTTGAGAGGCGGGACCAAAGAGCCAAAGCCCAACCCCCGCAAGCACAATTAGGTGAGTACAATTAGGTGAGTACATACATACATACATACATACATACATACATACATACATACATACATACATACATACATACATACATACATACATACATACATACATACATACATTCATACATACATACATACATACATACATACATACATACATACATACATACATACATACATACATACATACATTCATACATACATACATACATACATACATACATACATACATACATACATACATACATACATACATACATACATACATACATACATACATGCATACATACATACATACATGCATACATACATACATACATACATACATACATACATACATACATACATACATACATACATACATACATACATACATACATACATACATACATACATACATACACGTACAGTCAGCATATTGCTATTTCAGGACAAAATCCAAAACAGTTTATATTGGTGAGACGCCACTGTGATGAGGAGTTTAAATATCATAGGAACTGTAGGTTAATGTGTGACATAAGTGAGGTTAGATGAGGCATCCAAAGCTGGAGGCCCAGGGGGTGTTGTTGAGCAGGCTGCTGGTACTATGCCCTGATGTTGGAGGGTGGGTTTAATTAACCAGGCACCACTAGAGGAATTTGAGATTACCAGTGAAGATGTAAGGAAGCTTTTGCTAGAGTAGGATGTGACAAAGGCTATAGGCCCGAATGGAATATCACCATGGATACTAAAGGAAGGAGCAGAAGCACTGTCCTGCCACTCTCCATGGTGTATAACAAATCACTGGTAACAGTTGAACTGTCAGAAATTTGGAAGGCGACAAACGTGGTCCCTATATTCAAGAAGGGGGATAAACAGGAGACACTGAACTACAGGCCAGTGTCCCGAACTTGCATACCATGCAAGCTAATGGAGAAAATTATGCGAAAAAAGCTAGTCGAACATCTGGAGCGAAGGAACTTTGTGTCACAACACCAACATGGTTTCTGGGATGGCCAGTCATGCCTCACATTATTAATTGATTTCTACGATCAAGCAACAAAAATCAGGCAAGAAAGAGAGGGGGTAGGCAGACTGCATATTTTTAGATTGCCAGAAAGCCTTTGACAAAGTGCCACACCAGAGACTAGTGTGAAAGCTGGAGTTGCAGGCAGGAGTGAAAGGGAAGGTACTCCATTGGATAAGGGAGTACCTAAGTAACAGAAGGCAGCGAGTCACTGTGCGGGGTGAGGTATCAGATTGATGAGACGTCACCATTGGGGTACCGCAGGGTTCAGTCCTTGACCCATATTGTTTCTTATATATGTAAATTTTCATCCTGATGGTATAGAATCATTCCTCTCATTGTTTGCTGATGATGCAAAAATTATGAGGAGGATTAAGTCGGAAGAAGACAGTATGAGACTATAAGATGACCTAGACAGACTGCATGAATGGTCTAACAAATTGCTACTAAAGTTCAACCCGAGTAAATGTAAGGTAATGAAACTAGGCAGTGGAAACAAGAAGCCAGACACAGGATACAGAATGTGAGATGAAGTCCTTCATGAAACGGACAGAGAGTTGATATCACACCAACCCTGTCTCCTGAAGCCCACACCAAAAGAATAACATCTGTGGCGTATGCGAGGCTGGCTAATATCAGAACTGCCTTCATTAACCTGTGTAAGAAATCATTCAGAACTTTGTATACCACATATTGATTGATTGATTGTTGCCGCCGAAGGCGGCTAGTTTATTGTGCACCCCATACCCATCCTGTGAGCGGTAGCGCAAAAGCATTACAGAGGGCACAAAAGGTCTTTATCAGACCTCATCTTAGATTATTACATAAACAATTTCTTCAATCCTTCACACCTTATAGATACAATGTCAGCTAGTTACAGAGAAAGTGCTATTACAAGAGCTACATATTTACAGTAAGTCATCATACATTAATGGTAGGTCTTGTCGTTAATACATAATAGTTTGGCCAATGGGGATATTACAGAGTCATAGGGGAGCTTCTGTTTATTATTAGTCCTCACAATACACTACTTGTTTCTGAATCTCATATGTCGTTCATCTACTGGAAGCAAAATGTGGGTATGACACTGTACTTGTTTTTATGAGATTCAGAGGCCGCCATTGTTCTTTTGTACTTTATCAGTCTGCAGTTTCAGGAAAGCAAGTATGTCTACATACCGGTTGTAGTGCTTTATTACAGCTTCTTTTTCCCCTTCAGTCAGCACATCACCTGTCACAATTTCTTTAAATGTGTCACGGCGGAACCATCTGGGATGTGGCGTGCGCGGCCCGAGGCGGGCATCCACGTCCAGTTGAACTTCGTCACTATCACTACAAGCGTCACTGGTTTCACTTTGTTCTTTACCACAATCACTTTCAACATTTCCACTACTGTATTCCTTCAAACAGAGTTTATTAGACCCGGTATCAACATCTTGATCGTCATCACCATTAAAGTTCTCACCCTCAGTGTCACTACGTTCATCATCAGGATCAGTTGCGCCATAATACTCATCGAGAGCACTATGCGTTTCTACGTGGAATAGTTTACCTCTGTTCATAGCGCACTGCGTTGATGAGGCTGGGGTGTGGGGAGCCGTGGTGGGAGAGCCCAGCTGGTGTGAGGGCTGGGACACCCCCTGCTGGGGTCTCCCCTGGGGTACTGGCCGCATGGGAGCACATGGTGGTACCCCAGGGTGGTGTGGCCTGCACTCAGTTAATACTCTCACAGTGTCCTGAAGAGTGGTTATCATCGTCTTTTGGTGCATGATTTCCTTATTTTGTTCGGTTATCTGCTTGATCAGTTTTTCCACAATTTTGTTTTGTTTTTCTACTGTATGCATAAGCTCACTAATTTTCTGTGTCTGATCCAGGCCCCCCGACCAACATGAATTGGTAGGGCCTACAACTGTGTCACTCGAGCTACTAGCCGTGGCGTTGGAGTGGTTGGGTAAGGGAGGGAGTGTGACGGAGTGACCGGTGGGGGCACAGCAGATGAGCCAGGGTGGTTACTGGCGCCCCCAGCTGGTGTACCCCGGGCAGCCCATCTCGGCGGGAGTGAGGCACAGTCCCCATGCCAGGCGGGAACTCCCTCCACGTGACAGTTTGCACACCTCAGTTTTAGTGCACCACCCTTTTTAGCATCACACACAGACGTTGCATGCTTTCTGGCACAGTGGCCACACCGCTCATCATTCCAACAGTTCCTTGCAACATGATTCCACCGTTGGCACTTGTAACACCTGCGCCTGGGAGGGGTGTAAATCTTCATTGTTAGTTGCCGATAAGCACATGGAACAGTAAATCTTTCCGGCGGAGTCTCTTCGCTGGTCCAGTTGGCGAGAATAGTCTCTCTGCCCTAAGTTCTTTTCGCATTGAAAATATATTCATGCTGCTCTACCAGTGTGTGATCCTGGTAGAGGTCCAGACCAAAAATGATGACAGGTGTCCTGTGGGTATGAGCAGGCGGTGGTGGTTTCCTCATTGTTATACCAGCAAGCTCTTGAGTACAGAAATATTGCACCATCTCATCAGTACTGTTCATACGAACATGGTTTGCATGTCTATTCGCCAACCAATACCCACCACCAGGGTGCTTTTTGGCTGCCTCAGCCAACCATGCATATTTTGCTGCAGTTCCCGTGCCCGGGGGAAACTGCAGGTTGGTTCTTTTCTTCTCATGGTTACGATTTATGATATTTTTGACTCCTTGTGTCTTCCTCCGGGACGATACAGTTGTCCAAGGAGTTTCGTCACTATCAGGCTCCTCCTGTCCAGCATTTGACCAATCCTGGAGTATGCGGCCCCACCATGGAGCACGTACCTTGTCAAGCACAAGGCGAAGCTTGAAAAAGTTCAGAGATATGCCGTTAGGCTAGTCCCAGAACTAAGAGGCATGAGTTACGAAGAAATTCTGTGAGAAATGACACTAGAAGACAGAAGAGTAAGGGGAGACATGATCACTACCTACAAAATTCTCAGAGGAATTGACAGGGTAGATAAAGATAAGCCTGTTTAACACGGGTGGTACGCGAACGAGAGGACACAGGTAGAAACTGAGTACCCAAATGAGCCACAGGGACGTTAGAAAGAACTTTTTCAGTGTCAGAGTAGTTAACAGATGGAATGCATTAGGCAGTGAGGTGGTGGAGACTGACTCCATACAGAGTTTCAAATGTAGATATGATAGAGCCCAGTAGGCTCAGGAATCTGTACATCAGTTGATTGACAGTTGAGAGGCAGGACCAAAGAACCAGAACTCAACCCCCGCAAGCACAATTAGGTGAGTATAGTTAAGTGAGTACACGTCCAGTCAGCATATTGCTATTTCGGGACAAAATCCAATGCAGTTTACATTGGTGAGACGCCACTGTGATGAGGAGTTTTAATATCACAGGAACTGTAGGTTAATGTGTGACATAAGTGAGGTTAGATGAGGCATCCACAAACACCAGCTGGAGGCCCAGGGGATGTTGTTATGGAGGCTGCTGGTACTATGCCCAGATGTTGGAGGGTGTGGTTTGACCCTCCCACCCCCACGTTGACCGCAGAACGTCCAAGGTTACCTGCCACTCTCGCTTACCAAGGGTATCACACACGCACACGCGCACACGCGCACAGACGCACACACACACATACATACACACACACACACACACACACACACACACACACACACACACACACACACACACACACACACACACACACACACACACACACACACACACACACACACACACACACACACACACACACACACACACACACACACACACACACAAAAAAAAAAAAAAAAAAAAAAAAAAAAAAAAGCTGGAAAAAGTCCAAAGGTATGCCACTAGACTAGTCCCAGAACTAAGAGGCATGAGTTACGAGGAAAGGCTGCGGGAAATGTACCTTATGACACTGGAAGACAGAAGAGTAAGGGGAGACATGATCACAACCTACAAAATCCTCAGAGGAATCGCCCGGGTAAACAAGGATAAACTATTCAACACTGGTGGGACGCGAATAATAATAATAATAATAATAATAATAATTTTTATTTAGGTAAAGGTACATACATAAAGAGATTTTACAAAGTTTGTTGGCTTTATAGATAGAGCTAGTACATACAATGCTAAAGCCACTATTACGCAAAGCGTTTCGGACAACAAGGGGACACAGGTGGAAACTGAGTACCCACATGAGCCACAGAGACGTTAGAAGGAACTTTTTCAGTGTCAGAGTAGTTAACGGATGGAATGCATTAGGCAGTGATGTGGTGGAGGCTGACTCCATACACAGTTTCAAATGTAGATATGATAGAGCCCAGTAGGCTCAGGAATCTGTACACCAGTTGATTGACAGTTGAGAGGCGGGACCAAAGAGCCAAAGCTCAACCCCCGCAAGCACAAATAGGTGAGTACAAATAGGTGAGTACACACACACACAAAAAAAAAAAAAAAAAAAAAAAAAAAGTAGTTAGTAAATAGTTGATTGACAGTTGAGGCGGGCCGAAAGAGCAAAGCTCAACCCCGTAAAAACACAACTAGTAAACAACTAGTAAACACACACATTCTACCCAACAGACACCCAACCTGCCCCATCCCCTGTCAGCCCCCCACTAAGTACCCACCTAGGGCACCCTCCTCCCACCCACCCCCTCCTCCCACTCACCCCCGTCCTCCCACTCACCCCCTTTCCCCAGGACCTCCCTTCTCCCCCATCCCCCAAGCCCTCCCTTCTCCCACATGCCTTCCCGTCTCTCCCACCCCCAAGCTCTCCCTTCTCCCCTGCCCCCCTAAGCCCCCCACTCTCCCCCACCCCACCTAAGTCTTCCCCTCTCCTCCATTCCCCTAAACCCTCCCCTCTTCCTCACCCACCTCAGCCCTCCTTTTTCCCCCATGCCCTCCACCCTTTTCTCCCCCCCCAAGCCCCCCCTTCTCCCCAATCCCCCAAAGCCTCTCCTTCACCCCATGCTTCCCCAACCCTCCCTCTCTCACCCTCCCCCCCCAACCCTCCCCCTCTCACTCTCCCCCAACCCTCTCCCTCTCACTCTCCCCCCCTACCCTTTCCCTCTTACCCACCCCCCTAACCCTCCCCATCTCCCCCACCCCCCAAGCCCTCCCTCCTCCTCCAGTCTCCCCGTGCCAGGTTTCCCCAGCTCCCACTCACCCCAGATCCCAAACGTCCCCCCCCAGAGGAGAAGCAGAAGAGAGTCAGTTTCAGGGTGATGTACTCGAACATAGATGGGATCACAAGCAAGTCAAGGGAACTAAGGGAAAGAGCACAAGAAGTGAACCCAGATGTAATCGGACTCACTGAAACAAAACTCTCTGGAATCATAACGAATGCTGTGTTTCCCCAGGAGTACACAGTAATAAGGAAAGAGAGGGAAGGTAGGGGAGGAGGCGGAGTGGCCCTACTCATGAGAAACGAATAGAGTTTTAAGGAGATGGCCATCCCAGGCTGTGAGGAGTTCAGAGACTACATAGTAGGCACCATGACAATGGGAGGACCAAGAATAGTAGTAGCAGTAATATACAACCCTCCACCAAATGACAGAAGACCCAGTCAAGAGTATGAAAACAACAACATGGCAGTTAACACTATAATTAAGAGGGCAGCCTCTGCTGCCTGGAGAAATAGATCCCACCTGCTCTTCATGGGCTACTTCAATCACGGAAGGATTGACTGGGAGAACAAGGAACTGCATGGAGGCGAGGATACGTGGAGAGCCCAACTATTGACGGTGGTGACAAGAAACTTTTTAACCCAGCATGTCGGAGAATCCACAAGGATGAGAGGCAATGACGAACCAGCGAGACTAGACCTAGTCTTCACTCTGAACGACTCCGACATAAGAGAAATCGGTTTTGAGGACCCAGTAGGAATGAGCGACCACAGTGTATTGGTGTTTGAGTACCTGATTGAAGAAGGGTTATTGAACTCGAGGAGGGATACCGAAACCAAAAGGTTAGCATACCGAAAGAGAAACTATGAGGGGATAAGAAAATCCCTAACAGATATAGCATGGGAAGCAGAGCTCAGAGGAAAGACGGCCCAAGATATGATGGATTACATCACGCAGAAGTGCAAGGACGCAGCAAACAAGTTTGTCCGAGTCCAAAAGGAAAACAGAGAAATGAAAATGAGAAACTCATGGTTTAATCAGAGATGTAGGCTAGCTAAGCAGCAAAGTAAAAGGGCATGGAGAAACTATAGGAATAACAGGACACTGGAGAGCAGGGAAAGATACGAGAATGCCAGGAATGAATATGTCAGGATGAGAAGAGAGACAGAAAGACAATACGAAAATGACATCGCAAGCAAGGCAAAGACTCAGCTTAAATTGTTGCATAGCCACATCAAGAGAAAAACAACAGTAAAGGAACAGGTTATGAAATTAAGGATAGGGGCGGAAGGATTCACTACAAATGACAAGGAAGTGTGTAAGGAATTGAATAAGAAATTCCAGGAGGTCTTCACCTTAGAGTAAGGAGAAATTCCAGAGGTTAGTGAGGGAATAGCTAACCAGAAACCATTGGAAGAGTTTGAGATTACCAGCGGGGAAGTAAGGAAGTGTTTACTAGAGTTGGATGTGACAAAGGCTATAGGCCCAGATGGAATCTCCCCTTGGGTTCTAAAGGAAGGAGCAAGAGAGCTGTGCCTACCACTCTCCATAGTGTATAACAAATCACTGGCAACAGGGGAACTGCCAGATATTTGAAAAGCAGCTAACGTAGTCCCGATATACAAGAAAGGGGATAGACAGGAGGCACTGAACTACAGGCCAGTGTCCCTAACCTGCATACCATGCAAGCTGATGGAGAAGATTGTGCGAATAAAACTAGTGGAGCATCTGGAGTGAAGGAACTTTGTAACACAGCATCAACATGGGTTCAGGGATGGCAGGTCCTGCCTCACAGGGTTACTTGAATTCTACGACTAGGCAACAAAAATAAGGCAAGAAAGAGAAGGGTGGGCAGACTGCATATTTTTGGATTGTCAGAAAGCCTTTGATACAGTGCCACACAAGAGGCTAGTGCGAAAGTTGGAGATGCAGGCTGGAGTGAAAGGGAAGGTACTCCGGTGGATAGAGGAGTACCTAAGGAACAGGAGACAACGAGTCTGTGTGAGGGGTGAGATCTCAGATTGGCGAGACGTTACAAGTGGAGTCCCGCAGCGGTCAGTCCTTGGACCTATACTGTTTCTGGTATATGTAAATGATCTCCCAGAGGCTATAGATTCGTTCCTCTCAATGTTTGCCGACGATGCAAAAATTATGAGGAGGATTGAAACAGAGGATGATAGTAGGAAGCTACAAGATGACCTGGATAGACTGAGTGAATGGTCCAACAAATGCTGTTGAAGTTCATCCCGAGTAAATGCAAAGTAATGAAACTAGGCAGTGGAAACAGGAGGCCAGACACAGGATACAGAATAGGAGATGAAGTACTTAATGAAACAGACAGAGAGAAAGACCTAGGAGTTGATATCACACCAAACCTGTCTCCTGAAGCCCACATAAAGAGAATAACGTCTGCGGCATATGCGAGGCTGGCTAACATCAGAACGGCGTTCAGGAACCTGTGTAAGGAATCATTCAGAATCTTGTACACGACATATGTAAGACCAATCCTGGAGTATGCGGCCCCAGCATGGAGCCCGTACCTTGTCAAGCACAAGACGAAGCTGGAAAAAGTCCAAAGGTATGCTACTAGACTAGTCCCAGAACTAAGAGGCATGAGTTACGAGGAAAGGCTGCGGGAAATGCACCTTACGACACTGGAAGGCAGAAGAGTAAGGGGGGACATGATCACAACCTACAAAATCCTCAGGGGAATCGACCGGGTAAACAAGGATGAACTATTCAACACTGGAGGGACGCGAACAAGGGGACACAGGTGGAAACTGAGTACCCAAATGAGCCACAGAGATATTAGAAAGATTTTTTTCAGTGTCAGAGTAGTTAGTAAATGGAATGCACTAGGAAGTGATGTAGTGGAGGCTGACTCCATACACAGTTTCAAATGTAGATATGATAGAGCCCTGTAGGCTCAGGAATCTGTACACCAGTTGAATGACGGTTGAGAAGCGGGACCAAAGAGCCAAAGCTCAACCCTCGCAAGCACAATTAGGTGAGTACACACCCACACACACACAAAATAAACCTGGAAAATATCCAAAGGTATGCCACTAGACTAGTCCCCGAACTAAGAGCCATGAGTTACGAGGAAAGGCTGCGGGAAATGCACATTGCGACACTGGAAGACAGAAGAGTAAGAGGAGACATGATCACAACCTACAAAATCCTCAGAGGAATCGGCCGGGTAAACAAGGATAAACTATTCAACACTGGTGGGACGCGAACAAGGGGACACAGGTGGAAACTGAGTACCCACATGAGCCACAGAGACGTTAGAAGGAACTTTTTCAGTGTCAGAGTAATTAACGGATGGAATGCATTAGGCAGTGATGTGGTGGAGGCTGACTCCATACACAGCTTCAAATGTAGATATGATAGAGCCCAGTAGGCTCAGGAATCTGTACACCAGTTGATTGACAGTTGAGAGGCGGGACCAAAGAGCCAAAGCTCAACCCCCGCAAGCACAAATAGGTGAGTACACACACACGCGCGCATCAAATTCTTAATTTACAATATTTATGATTTACCAATTTATGTTACTACATTATTTAATTTCTTTCCTTATTATACACCCCATACCCAACCCGGGGGCGGTGGTGTAAAGGATTACAGAGGGACATAAACGGTTCAGGAACTGAACCCTCTAGTTCGTTTAGCTAAGCAAATAACAATCTTTTGACGCTACTTGCAAAATTATTAATGTTACATATATACATGTACACATACTCATACATACATGTACGTATACATATATACATACACATACATATTTAATCACCCATACAAATACACACATCAATAATCATTTGTGTCTCAAGTGATTCAACAAGAGGCTCACAACAGTCACTATACAAGGCACTTTACATCTATAATGAGTCGCACAGTTACTAGTCTTGCTGCACACCCACCCAACTGGGCGGCAGCTTTACAGTCATGTGCTCCACACCCACCCAACTGGGCGGCAACTTTACAGTCATGTGGATGCATTACCTACAGTAAGCAAATTTTGAATACTTCGCTAAGATTTCGGGCAGCACATCATTATGAAAGAAGTACTTAAACATTTCTTGGACATCATATTTCTTAAACATTCGTAACATCAGCAGATGTTACGAATTCCCAGAGGTACTTGTAGCCGAGCCTAAGCCTAGCAGTGGTAACATCTAGAAGTCTGCTAACCTTATTGGATGACCCATAGACGTACGGTACTTCCTGCATAATAGAATGACGATAGATGGAGTAACTGGTGTGAATTTCACTTTGCCTCAAGTCTCCGAAATTTAGTTGATGTTCCCGAAATATTACTGCCCTCAGGCTGCTCAAAGGCAGTACAAGTTGGTAATCAATTGCCTCTTTACGAGCAAAAGTCTTGGCCAACTCATCAGTTCTATCATGCATTCGGAGACCAATATGGGAAGGAATCCACAGGATACAGACTCTGACTCCATCATTGATTATTGCATTATATCTGTGTCTAGCTCCAGAGATAAGCACATCACAGTTATGCCTTGGGAAGCTGAGGGCAGTCAAGGATGACAAGGAGTCACTGACAATTAGCGTGTCAACTTTGGAATCATATACGCTCTCGAGTGCAAAGATTATGGCAACCTATTCTGTTTGAAGAATGGAGGCCCAGTTAGACGCGCTCCACTCATGGGAGACTACATACACTCTCAATTTCACAATATTTTATAAAATTGGAACTTTAAATTTGTCAATCTGTTTCATAAGTTGATAACATTGTTAATTATCAATTAATCATTAATTTATTCACTTAAATATTTTCACATTAATATTAGCAACTATATAGTTTTTTTTTGTTACACTATTCCAGCATTGTTAATGGACTCAAAAGCTTTAAGATGGTACATCTGCGTCTCCAGTCCATATTTGTTTGTTCCAATTGTTTATATTGCGGTAGTGGACCCCATACCCATCTTGTTGGTGGTTGTAGACCCCATACCCATCTTGTTGGTGGTAGTGGACCCCATACCCATCTTGTGGGTGGTAGTGGACCCCATACCCATCCTGCAGGTGGTAGTGGACCCCATACCCATCCTGCAGGTGGTAGTGGACCCCATACCTATCTTGTGGGTGGTAGTGGACCCCATACCCATCTTGTGGGGGTTTTGAACCCCATACCCATCTTGTTAAGGTAGTGGACCCCATACCCATCCTGCGGGTGGTAGTGGACCCCATACCCATCTTGTGGGTGGTAGTGGACCCCATACCCATCCTGCGGGTGGAAGTGGACCCCATATACATCTTGTGGGTGGTAGTGGATCCCATACCCATCTTGTGGCGTGTAGTGGACCCCATACCCATCATGTGGGTGGTAGTGGAACCCATACCCATCTTGTGGGTAGTACTGAACCCCATAACTATCTTGTGGGTGGTTGTGAACCCCATACCCATCATGTAGGTAGTAGTGGACCCCATACCCATCATGTAGGTAGTAGTGGACCCCATACCCATCTTGTAGGTGGTATTAGACCCCATACTTATCCTGTGGGTGGTAGTGGACCCCATACCCATCTTGTGGGTGGTAATGGACCCCATACCCATCGTATGGGTGGTAGTGGACCCAATTCCCATCTTGCAGGTGGTAGTGGACCCCATACCAATCCTGTGGGTGGTGGTGGACCCCATACCAATCATGTGGGTGGTAGTGGACCCCATACAAATCTTGTAAGTGGTAGTGGACCCCATTTTCATCCTGTGGGTGGGATAGTGAACCCTATACCCATCTTGTAGGTGGTAGTGGACCCCCTACCCATCCTGTGGGTGGTAGTGGACCCCATTTTCATCCTGTGGGTGGGATAGTGAACCCTATACCCATCTTGTAGGTGGTAGTGGACCCCATACTTATCCTGGGGGTGGTTGTGGACCCCATTACCCATCCTGTGAGTGGTAGTGGACCCCATACCCATCGTACGGGTGGTAGTGAACCCCATTCCTATCTTGTAGGTGGTAGTGGACCCCATACTTATCCTGGGGGTGGTTGTGGGCCCCATACCCATCTTGTGGGTGGTAGGGGACCCCATACCCCATCCTGTGGATGGTAGTGGACCCCATACTCATCCTGTAAGTGGTAGGGGACCCAATACTTATTCGGTGGGTGGTAGTGGGCCCCCCCTGCATATTATCCTATGGGTGGTAGCTAATGGACCCCCATACCCATCCTGTGGGTGGTAGTGATCCCATACTCATCCTGTAGGCAGTAGTGGACCCCATACCCATCCTGTGGGCGGGAATGGACGCCATAATAATTCTGTGGGCGGTAACAGACCCCATACACATCCTGCGGGCTGTAGTGGACCCCATACATGTCCAAAAGATGGTAGTGGACCCCATTCCTGCCCAAAAGGTGGCAGATGGCCCAATACCTATCCTCTTAGGTGGTATAGTGGAGCCCATAAGCATCGTGTGACTTGGTTTATACCCTATATCCATTCTGTTTTCAGTAGTATTACTCTATTTCTCTCTCATCTATCCTTATCTCAATTATGGAATTTGTGCTTGGGGTTCTACTACCCAAAATCATCTACGCCCTCTAATTACTCAACACAAAGCTGCTATTAGAACAATATCTAATTCTTGCCCCAGACAGCACTCGGTACCCTAACTCAAATCTTTGAACATATTAGATATTAAGTCACTACACATCCTCTCATGTATACATGTATTTCTGCCCGTAGAGGGGCCTCGTAGCCTGGTGGATAGCGCGCAGGACTCGTAATTCTGTGGCGCGGGTTCGATTCCCGCACGAGGCAGAAACAAATGGGCAAAGTTTCTTTCACCCTGAATGCCCCTGTTACCTAACAGTAAATAGGTACCTGGGAGTTAGTCAGCTGTCACGGGCTGCTTCCTGGGGGTGGAGGCCTGGTTGAGGACCGGGCCGCGGGGACACTAAAAAGCCCCGAAATCATCTCAAGATAACCTCAAGATAACCTGCCCGAAACGCTGTGCGTACTAGTGGCTTTACAAGAATGTAATTACTGTACTATCCAATGTATTCTCACAAACCCAATGTACCTTCTTGTATATATATAAATAAATAAATAAATAAATAAATACTCTATATATTTAAGACTCAGAACTGTAATGTCAATCCTGACCTTAACAGTTTCCTAGAAAGTTGTAACAGAACCCATGGGTACCATACCAGAAACAAATCCCTTTTTGATATTCCAAGAGCGCGGCAGAAATGCTCTACAAATCAAGGGACCCAGAATGTGGAATTACCTCCTAAATAATGTCAAAGGCTGTATACCTCTCTCAACCAGTTAAAGAGAAAAACTAAGTACCACTTAGTACAATCTAAGTAGTACTTAGCCCTAAGTAGTACTTAGTCCCTAAGTACTACTTAGGGAGTACAATCGAGGTCGAGGGAGGGGGAAGACGTATCGTGCGCGCTCCGTTAAAATCGCGACATTAACCGGGATTTCTTAAGACTACTGCCATGGATTACTGATTACAGACATAACAAAGTGCATAGTGACCCGCTGGAAAATTGAAAAGTCATTAACAATAGAACTTTGTGTTAAATAGAGAATAAACGGGAGACCACGTGTGAGCCAGTGCACGAGGCTTTGTGTACATGCGCGTATGAGGAAAAAATAGTTATCGGTGATTCGTGGAACAGTGAAGTGAAATGGGTATCACAACAACATATAAGTTGGAAGTGTAGGAAAATCGTGCATAGAATACTAGAAATATAGAATAGTGGCAAGAGGCGGCATCAGTAGTTATAAATCGAGTAACTGGAAACTGGTGACATCAACCTGGGACAACAAGAGGTCACCTGTACCGACCGGGGACCAGCTTCACTACCCTACGCTAAGTACCTGCCATAAAGTTTGAACAAAATAACATACATAATATTACAAATATACGGTATACATATAATATTATAAATATTAAATATATAAATATATAAATATATACACATAATTTTATAAAGAGTTAAAAGGACTGACATCAACAAGTGGTCCACACAGTGAACCACAAATACAACACAATACATCAGACAATGGAGAGGTGTGGCGAGTGTTCGGGAGTACTGGGAAAACGTAATGTAGGCGTAACATGCTGCATCTGTAACATAAGATTTCACCTGGGCTGTACAGAAGTATCTCCAGGATGCACAAAAAGGCAAGGAATTTACTGGGTTTGCAAAGATGACAGATTAATGTTAGAGAACATAACTAATCTGATGAAAAACATTCCCGAGTCACAGAGATTATCATTCACAGACAAGCTATCAGTGATATATGTGGACTGGGAAAAGACAACATTGGATAACGACCAATAACGATAACGACTCAGGAACAGATAGTTTAGAGAACTGCAGCAGTAATGTGGAGGAAGAGGGTATTGTGGTACAAAATAACAGCAATATTGCAGAGCCAGGTAATATAAACGATGAGAGCAACAGTGAGACAGAGTGCATAAATGAAGGAATTGGGACGAAAGACGAAGATGGCTCCAATAAAGAGGTAGACAAGACAGACACAGATATAAATACCTTGAAAAACGCAAAACCGGAACACGTTTGCAAATTCTACGCTAAAGGAATATGCAAATATGGAAAATTAGGAGCAAAATGCCATTTTCTGCATCCTCGAAAATGCAGGAACATGTTTGCGAGGGGTACATGCCGTTTTAGAACGGGTTGTAGATACTTCCACCCTAAATTATGTCAATTTTCAATTAGGGACAAAAAATGCTACAATCTTCAGTGTCCGGAATTCCACGTGAGATGTACACAGCGTTATGGACGGGAAGATCAATATGACACTACTGGAAATTTTTTAGAGGAAGGCAGAAACAGAGTAATAAATATAAGAGAGAGGAACAGTCAGATGAAACCACTACAGGATTACAGAGGGGAACGGAGATACCCACAAGACTGGAATACAAACTATCAACAAGCACACAGGTGCTACACCACACAACACCCGTCCTACTACCAAAACTGGACGAATCACTTCCAAAACAACACACCCTGGACGCAAACATAGTGGCCTCCTTACCAGAGCCTCAGATATTAACACCAAGTAAGGCATCCAGCACTTCCACTAACACGATAACATCATTTATATTTGCCAACATCCAGGTATAAAAACACGCAAATCCAACAAAGTTCACTTTATTGATGGTCTCCTTCATGAGGCAAATGCAGTGTTTGCAGCCCTAACAGAAACCCACACAAAGGACTACCATGATGGTGAAATATGGATCATAGAGTACAATCTTTTCAGATGTGATAGGAAAAACCGGCTTCAGGGCGGGGTCAGCCTCTACATCAAAGACACACTCATCTGTACTGAGCTTCTAAACACCTCAAATGATATGGTGGAAGTGCTGATAATCAAAATAGAGATTCTAAATGTAGTTTTTGTCCTTGTATATAAGTCACCGGAGGCAAACCCTCAGCAGTTTAAAGACCAACTAATGAAAATAGAACACTGCTTGGAAAACCTCACAAATTCAGCTCCGAACATCATCCTGCTTGGGGACTTCAACCTACGGCACCTGAAATGGAAGCACCTGGCTAATACAGTAATATCAGAAAGAATACCAGGAAGTAGCCTAAATGAACAGGCACATGCAAATGACCTGCTACGGTTGTGTGACAGGTTTGCCTTAAACCAGCAAATAGTAGAACCAACTAGGAAGGAGAACACGCTGGACCTCATTTTCACTAATAATGATGAATTGATCGGGAACATAATGATTACAAATACCTGTTACACAGATCACAACTTAATTGAAGTTATGACAACCATGGGGAGTAGACCTTCAAAACCAGTCCAGATTCCCGGTGGAGGAGATTTCAGCAAATTCAACTTCAATAATAAACAGATAAACTGGGAGCAAATAAACCAGGACTTCACAGAAATAAACTGGGAAGAACAGCTAGAAAATGCAAACCTGAACCAGTGCCTGGAAAAAATACGCTCAGTAGCACTAGAAATATGTTCAAACCGCATACCCCTAAGAAAAAAGAGGAAGAGATGCAGATTGGAACGGGAACGTCGTTCCCTATATAGGCGAAGAAAACGAATCGCGGAACAACTTGAGAGCCGCACCCTATCTCAAGAACGGCGAAGAAGGTAAGGTAAAGAAATAGAAACAATTGAACGCAAGCTACAAGAATCATACAAAACCCAGGAGAGGCAAAGAGAGGAAAAGGCCATCAGTGAATTAGAGAGAAATCCGAAATATTTTTTCTCCTATGCAAAATCAAAATAAAAAACCACATCTAGTATCGGGCCCCTGCGAAAGGGAGATGGAACTTTCACCGATGACAACAAAGAAATGAGCGAGCTACTGAGGAAGCAGTACGATTCTGTTTTCAGTGAGCCATTAAACGCACTAAAGATTGATAACCCAAATGAATTTTTCATGGATATGATACCAACATCAAATCATATATCAGACGTCACCCTATCCCCACTGGATTTTGAAGAAGCCATAAACAGTATGCCTATGCACTCTTCACCAGGCCCGGATTCTTGGAACTCCATATTCATCAAGAACTGTAAAAAACCATTATCTCATTCTGTGGAGACAAAGCCTAGATGCTGGCGTTATTCCTGATATACTAAAAACAGCAGAGATAGCACCACTTCATACAGGAGGAAATAAGGCAGAGGCAAAAAGTTACAAACCGATAGCACTAACATCGCACATTATAACAAATTTTGAGAGAGTGCTAAGAAGTAAGATCACAAAATACATGGAATCACAGCATCTCCATAACCCCGGACAACATGGTTTCAGAACAGGGCGCTCTTGCCTGTCGCAGTTGCTGGACCACTATGATATGGCATTAGATGCTATGGAAGACAAACAAAACGCTGATGTAATTTACACAGTTTTCGCAAAAGCTTTTGATAAATGTGACCATGGCGTTATTGCACATAAAATGCGTTCAAAAGGAATTACCGGAAAAATAGGCAGATGGATCTACAATTTCCTGACCAACAGAATCCAATGTGTAAGAGTCAACAAAATAAAATCCAGCCCATCAACCGTGAAGAGCTCAGTCCCCCAGGTACTGTGCTTGCTCCAGTACTTTTTCTCATCCTCATATCGGACATAGACAAGAACACAACCTATAGCACTGTATCATCCTTTGAAGATGACACTAGGATCTTCATGAGAGTAGGCAACATAGAGGACACGGCGAACCTCCAGTCAGATGTAGATCAGGTCTTTCTATGGGCTACAGAAAATAATATGGTGTTTAACGGAGATAAGTTCCAGCTCATGCGCTATGGAAAAAATATAAATATAAAAACGGAAACTACGTACAAAACTCAGGCAAATCATAACATAGAACGTAAAGGCAATGTAAAGGATCTGGGTGTACTCATGTCGGAAGATCTTACTTTTAAAGAACACAATAAAGTATCCGTCACAACTGCAAGAAAAATGACAGGTTGGATAATAAGAACTTTTCACACTAGAGATGCTATACCGATGATGACACTTTTCAAAACGCTTGTGCTCTCTAGAGTGGAGTACTGCTGCACAATGACAGCCCCTTTCAAAGCTGGAGAAATTGCTGACCTGGAGAGCGTGCAGAGATCCTTTACTGCTAGAATCTACTCAGTAAAACACCTAAACTATTGGGACCGACTAAAGAGCCTAAATCTGTACTCCCTTGAGCGCAGGCGGGAGAGATACATAATAATTTACACGTGGAAAATATTAGAGGGGCTGGTCCCAAACCTGCACACAGAAATAACATCACATGAGACCAGAAGACATGGCAGGATGTGCAGAATACCCCCGTTGAAAAGCGGAGGTGCAACAGGTACTCTGAGAGAGAACTCTATCAACATCAGAGGCCCGAGACTGTTCAACACGCTTCCGCTACACATAAGGGGCATAACTGGCAATCCCCTCACAGTGTTCAAGAGAGAACTGGATAAGCACCTCCAAAGGATACCTGATCAACCAGGCTGTGACTCATACGTCAGGCTGCGAGCAGCCGCGTCCAACAGCCAGGTTGATCAGTCCAGCAACCAGGAGGCCTGGTCGTTGACCGGGCCGCGGGGACGCTAAGCCCCGGAAGCACCTCAAGGTAACCTGAAGGTACTTAATAAAGTCCATGTAATCTACCTTACCCCCTAAATGTCAACCTATGTCTTGTTATTTTCAAACAATACTGTTTGTTGACCAAGCTGTATAATTGCTGATTTCTGCCATATTCCCCCTCCCACCTTTTTTCCTTATTTCAACTCAATTTATTCTTTAATCTCAGTTAGTATTAATATTTAGTCTAAGGTTTTTTCTCCCCACACCTTGCCCGAAACACTGAGTATTAGTTACTTTAGGTATTATATGTACTAACTCTATCTATAAATCCAACATTATGTTAGTAACTAATCTTCTATGTACGTATTTTTACCAGAATAAACATTGTGATTTTGGTTTCCATTTTGATTTGATTTCAGTGTACCCCATAGCCATTCCAATGTAATATCGTTTTCTATTGACGTTCCTACAATCCATTCTCTTTTTTCTTTCCAAAGATTTTCATAGCATACACTATTGTATATAATGTTGATTTGGGAAGCACCATTATTATATGTAATAACTATTTTTATTTTATATTAAAATTTATTTATTTATTTATTTACTTATTTATTTATTTATTTATTTATTTATTTATCTATTTATTTATTTTTATATATTTGCTATTTTTTTAACTAACAAAAAATTTTAAGTAGGTAAATAATTTATAAAATTATAACAAGTACACTGCAAGAAAAAAATGAGATGAGAGAGAGATTTGAATGTATATTAAAGCACATAGGTAGCTCAGATGGATTGCATTGACAGCTTGAATGATAATTTAACAAAGATTAATAGGCACAATACAGCATATTGCTAGCACATATAAGACAGCAATGAACACAATAGTAAAGTTGATTGGATTAAGCACATAAAGATTGGGAGATTGGAGTAACACTAGATACAGAACAATTTTAAAGCACGGAGTAGGAAACTATGAAGATGAAATTAGGTTCTTAATTATAATAATTAAGTAGTAATAATAAACTTAATAAGTAATAATAAACTAATAGCGTTTATCATTATTATAAATCCCATACCCATCCTGTGGGACGAAGTGGACCCAATTAACTCATCCTGTTGGTGGTAGTGGACCCCATTCCCATCCAGTGGGCGGTAATAGACCCCATACCTATCCTGTGGACGGTATTGGACCTCATACCCATCCTGTGGGCGGTATTGGACCCAAAACCCATCCAGTGGGCGGTATTGGACCCAATACCCAACCTGTGGGTGGTATTGGACCCAAAACCCATCCAGTGGGCGGTATTGGACCCAATACCCAACCTGTGGGTGGTATTGGACCCAAACCCCATCCAGTGGGCGGTATTGGACCCAATACCCATTCTGTGGGAGGTATTTGACCCCATACCCATCCTGTGGGTGGTAGTGGACCCCCATACCCATCCTGCGGCGGAAGTGGACCCCCCATACCTATCCTGCGGGCGGAAGTGGACCCCATACCCATCCTATGGGCGGTAGTGCACCCCATACCAATCCTGTGAGCAGTAGTGGACCCCATGCTCATCTTATGGGTGGTAGTGACCCTATACCCATGCTATGAGTGGTTGTCAACCCAATACCCATCATGTGGGCGGTAGTGGACCTCATACCCATGCTGTGGGCGGTAGTGGACCCAATACTCATTTTGTGGGCGGTAGGGGGAGCATATACCCATCCTGTGGGCAGTATTGGTCCCCATACCAATCCTGTGGGAGGTATTGGACGTGTTGTGATGCTGAACCCCGGTTCATTCCAAACACAACGATTACACAACACATAACACCTTGCCTCAGCAACCGTTACTACCACCGTGTACTTCTACACACACCAGACCCTTGAGGCGTACCACTAGGTTTGTACTGGAACACAATGAGTGAACATATGGAAGGTATTTAAAGGCCGTCGGGTTTTGTCATTTAATTAAAAAAAATAGACTCTGACAAATAATAATATATTAACATACTCTATTAGGTAAATACACTTCCAATACCCATAAACCACTTGACCTCCGCGGCCACCACTTGCACTCGTTACTTCTGCCTAAGTCTCTAATACGGAATGATTACTACAACGCTCCACACCCGGTTAGTCTTTCATTCAATACTCACATACTGCAGACTTATCTTGGTCACTAAGATCACATCAGGTTCTCGAATAGCTGTCTGCTACACTTCGCTGCTGCCGCAAACGGGGATCCAGAGGACTTCTCAGTTCAACTCCCACAATCAGACTGACTCCAGTCAGCAATCTACCTCAACCATTTCACCCTGCCTCTCAAGGAAGGTATAATCCGATTACCCTTATCCCTTGAGCGGTAATCTTGTT
The DNA here is from genome assembly GCF_040958095.1 of Procambarus clarkii. Taxonomy (NCBI): domain Eukaryota; kingdom Metazoa; phylum Arthropoda; class Malacostraca; order Decapoda; family Cambaridae; genus Procambarus; species Procambarus clarkii. Next base: position 2,285,741 of record NC_091179.1, read on the forward strand.
CCTAGAAGCCTGACGAAGAATAATTCCTCTTTCCAGGAATTATTAATTTGGCTAAACAGCTTCGGTCTTAATCCATTGACCTTTCTTAGATATGTGATCTAAGGTCTGTCTACTTAACATGTACTTCCAATCATCATTCGTTATGTGTTGTAGTAATGATCATCTAGCTAATAATTCCTACTAACTTGTGGATTACAACACCACTCCCCTCCTTAAACACGCATATGTCCCCATATGCATCATTGCAATGTTTCCATTAGTGCAAGGACCTGGAGGATGCACCCACCATATGTGTACAACTAAAAAATCATCCAATAAGTTCATCATACACACGATGAAATAAATTAAAATTTTCCCCGACATGACTCACAACACTTCTCCAACTTATACATTATATTCACATCATAGCACAGGTAAAATAGTCTGTAATAATTTTTCCCATCTCCAACAATGCACATATACCTAAACTGCTGACATATAATTACATACAAACATAACCATAAAATTACATGGACCAGAATGCTGGCACTTAAACAGAAATGACACTAGTCCTTAATATATACCCAACACATATATATCTAAGGTTCTTCATCCTTAGTAATAAATTACTAACAATTTAACATCTTGCCCTGTACTGTTGACATAAGGGCTTACAATGATCACACAATGTTTCACTGGCCTCCTCCACAATTGGCAGCATCACTTCTCTTGTCTTCGTGTCCCATGGTTGCTAGGTCATAGATCCTCCATGACCCAGACAAAACCCAGGCTGTCCAGCCTGGTGAATGTTGTCAATGTCCCATCGTTGCTCTGAGGTAACGTGATCCTGGCCTCCAGAGCAACGGAGATTCCTACCCCAGGGTCATGTTCCCTCGGGTCTATGCTGCCGTCTCGTTCCAGGGCACCAATCCCAGAATGCTGTAGATACCTTACAGCTCTCTGGTCATTCTTCCTTGCTGTGCTCACCACAACTGTAGAACATTACTCTAGGCCCATCTGCCCAGAGTGTGTCCACCTGTATTCACACCTTCCCGACCGCTGTACCTGCAAAATATTCCCTCGGAGCCCCTTGGCTCGATCCCATTATTACATAACCCCCCTCGGCTCCTTACTCTCTCCCCGAATATAGCCTGAGCGCAGCTGCAAAACCATTGCAGCTGGCCCTTATCCCTGCTTTGATGTCAGGGGGCGAATTTCGCCTATAACGTCACGTTGGCTTCACTTCCCCTTTTTTTTCTAGAATTACTGAGTGTAGCCTCATAACTTCCCTTCTACTCTACCTGAAGCGGTTACATGATCCCGGGGGACCTTCTCAAGCCTAACACTCAGTAATGGTGCCGATGAGGAAATACACAATATATACATACACATATATTATCACAATAAATACCTCATTAACATAATTTCCAACTTATGTCACTAAAACATCATACTGCCACTGGCTCGCCTCTAGCGAGATTCCTGTAACAACTTAATAAGAAATTAGTATATCTACTTCGCTCGCCCACTGCAACCACCAACACCTGAAATTTTGAAATTCTACCTTGTAATCTTATCCATAAGATTTACCCACTCCGACATAATGAAAATTTTAATGAAAATAATGAATTTTTATTAGTCTTTTATGAGTCTTGCTAGATATATCGACTTGGCTCGCCTACTGCAGCCACCAACTCCTGCAATTATCCACATTGCATCTTATCCATAAGACTTACCCACTCCAACACACCATCACCTCTGGTCATCCCAACCACTGATGACCTCAATATAACGCCACACATCCCTACAACCACTTCCTGCGTCCTAACGCACCGACCTTGCTACGCCAATACTCACCTTACCGACCACTACCTGGCGCCCCTGCGCCACCATATACTCCACAACACCACACTCCATACCAGGCGTCCAAACGCCACTACACTACACCACCCAATGGCGTTCCCAACGCCCTCAACACAACACACGACGTCCCCAACGCCCTCAACACAACACACGGCGTCCCCAACGCCCTCAACACAACACACACTTCCTTTTCTCTCGTAATCCGTTAATTACCTGTCCAACACTCGTCAGGCATAATTTCTTGTGTAGTGGCCACCCGCCACACACTACCACCTGCGTTAACATACTTCAACGCTAATGTCTACAATACACCCGGTGTTACAACAACCAGTTATGCTACACATGCTACACCTTGGCGCTACAATGCCAACAATGTCATGCACTATACTACATCCATAATATCAACAGTCAAAACATGCACATTTCACTACAGTAATTACTATGCATTACGCTGGCGTTTAATAAGCCACTACACATGCATTACACTACACACCCCGGCGTACAAACGCCAATACACAACCATGCACTACACTTGGCGTCCAAACACCAACACACAACCATGCACTACTCCCGGCGCCACACACCCCCACCAACGGGACACTCTCCCCGTGACCCAGGTAACACTCTCCATAATGCTACCAGCACCCACAAAAAAATCTCCATAGACCTCTCCATGGTACACGAGACATCGAACCCGTGACGTCAAATTATGCGTCGCTCGCTATGCCAAGGCGTCCATAATTCACTGCGCCTATTTTCTGTATCTACACCTGACAACGCCGGAACTCGCACAGTACTTTAGGTAATATTTCATTATCCTTAAAATATTCGTTTTACACGTTACATGAAATTTAATTAGCTTTAAATTACGTAGTTTTCACGCTTAATTTCACCTTAGCAACGGTTTCTCACTATTTCCGCCTTACCAACGATATAAAACAAGCTCCAAGGTGCGGCTCGCTTGGCCCGCACATGGCCCACATTCACCCGCGCTAGTTTACCTCGCCACGCTGTATAATCCGCACTACGAACACTGTATAATCCGCACTACGAACACTGTATAATCCGCACTACGAACACTGCACTTGTTTTGGATCCCGATGCTTCAGTGGTCCAGACTTGCCTCTTAGCCGTCTCTCGTTGCGGGAATCTGGAAAGAAAGAAATAAACCCCACATGTGCCCCAGAATGGCCTAGTCCCTTTAATTAACTAACTCCTCTGACCAGGTCTCACCTGACCCTTCTTTCCTCCGTTTAGTAACCCCCATTCTCACCACAACCCGACGTCTACCATTTCCCGAACATTCCCTCACCAACTAAACCAGAACCACACATCCTTCATCTCGCAAAGTGTTCCAAAACCTGTTTGCGCTGCCACCAAATATATTGTCTACCAATTCCTTAACATTCCCTCACCAACCAAACCAGGAACACTATGAAGGGACATATCGAAGGTATTTAAAGGCCGTCGGGTTTTGTCATTTAATTACAAAGAATAGACTCTGACAAATAATACTATATTAATTAACATACTCTATTAGGTCAATACCCTTCCAATACCCATAGACCACTTGACCTCCGCGATCACCACCCACACTCGTAACTTCCGCCTAAGTCCCTAATACGGAATGATTACTACAACGCTCCACACCCGGTTAGTTTTTCATTCAATACTCACATACTGCAGACTTAACTTGGTCACTAAGATCACATCAGGTTCTCGCATAGCTGTCTGCTACACTTCGCTGCTGCCGCAAACGGGGATCCAGAGGACTTCTCAGTTCAACTCCCACAATCAGACTGACTCCAGTCAGCCATCTACCTCAACCATTTCACCCCGCCTCTCAAGGAAGGTATAATCCGATTAACCTTATCCCTAGAGCGGTAATCTTGTTCCTAGAAGCCTGACAAAGAATAATTCCTCTTTCCAGGAATTATTAATTTGGCTAAACAGCTTCGGTCTTAATCCATTGACCTTTCTTAGATATGTGATCCATAGTCTGTCTACTTAACATGTACTTCCAATCATCATTCGTTAAGTGTTGTAGTAATGATCCTCTAGCTAATAATTCCTACTAACTTGTGGATTACAACAGACCCCATATCCATCCTGTGGGCGGAAGTGGACCCTATACCCACCCTGTGGGAGGTATTGCACCATATAAGAATCCTGTGGGCGTTATTGGACCCCATAACCATCATGTGGGTGGTAGTGACCCCACTGCCATCCTGTTGGCAGTAATGGACCCATACCCATCCTGTGGGCGGTAGTGTACCCTATACCAATCCTGTGGTCAGTAGTGGACCCCCATACCCATCCTGTGGGTGGTAGTGTCCCCATACACATCCTTTGGGTAGTAGTGGCCCCCGCATACCCATCCTGTGAGTGGTTGTCGACCCAATACCCATCATGTGAGGGGTAGTGGACCTCATTCCCATCCTGCAGGCTGTAGTGGACCCCATACTCATTTTGGGGGCGGTAGTGGCGCATATACCCATCCTGTGGATGGACATGACCCCCATACCCACCTTGTGGGCGTTAGTGGATTCCCATACCCATCCTGTGGATGATAGTGGTCCCCAAAGCTATCCTGTAGGCGGTAAAGGACCCCATACCTATCTTGTGGACGGTACTTGACCCTTATAAGCATATTGTTGCCGGTAATGGATCCATGCCCATCCCTTCTTGAGGTTATCTTCAGATGATTTCGGGGCTTTTAAGTGTCCCCGCGGCCCGGTCCTCGACCAGGCCTCCACCCCCAGGAAGCAGCCCGTGACAGCTGACTAACACCCAGGTACCTATTTTACTGCTAGGTAACAGGGGCATAGGGTGAAAGAAACTCTGCCCATTGTTTCTCGCCGGCGCCTGGAATCGAACCCAGGACCGCAGGATCACAAGTCCAGCGTGCTGTCCGCTCGGCCGACCGGCTCCCCTTGGGTGGTACTGGACCCTATACTCATCCTATATGCGGCAGTGGAGGCCATACCTATTCTTTGGGCGGCAGTGGACACCATAATTATCATGTGACCAGCAGTGGGCACCATACCCATCCTGTGGGCGGAAATAGACCCACTACCCGCCCTGAGGGCGGTAGTGGACCCCATATGTGTCCTATGGGTGGTATGTAACCCCATACCCATCCTGTGGGCGGTAGCTGAGGATATACTTATCCTGTCGGCGGTAGTTAAGCGTATACCTATTCCATGGACGGTACTGTACCCTATTCTCATGCTGTGGGCGGCAATGGAGGCCATACCCATCCTGTGGGCAGAAGTAGACACAATTTGCATCCTTTGGGTGATTGTGGACCCCATACCCATCCTGTGGGCGGCATAGTGGACGCCACACACATCCTTTGGGCGGAAGTGGAACATATACCCATCCAGTGGGCAGTAGTGGACCCCATACTCATCCTGTAGTTGATAGTGGTCCTCAAACCCATCCTGTGGGCAGTAGTGAACCCCATACCTATCCTGTGGATGATAGTGGTCCCCCATACCCATTCTATGGGGAGTTTTTGGGCCCAGACCCATCCTACAAGTGGTATGGACCCCTTACTCACCTAATAGGTAGTAGTAGTGGACCCAATACCCATCCTACAGTAGGTAGTAGACGATATACCATCTTATTTGCAATAGTTTACCCCATTAACATTCCAACGTAACAACGTTTTCTGTTGACTTTCCTACAATAAATTCTTTAAAGATTTTTAGAGCACAAACTAGTGTATACAATGTTGATTGGCGAAGTAATTTTTTTTTATGTAATAAATTATAGTGCTAAATATAATTTACTAATAACAACTAATATTTCTCAAAACAAAACTACGAGCCTTCAATAGGATGTAGCTGATCTGTAATATTCTATATATATATATATATATATATATATATATATATATATATATATATATATATATATATATATATATATATGTCGTACCTAGTAGCCAGAACTCACTTCTCAGCCTACTATTCAAGGCCCGATTTGCCTAATAAGCCAAGTTTTCCTGAATTAATATATTTACTATAATTTTTTTCTTATGAAATGATAAAGCAACCCTTTTCTCTATGTATGAGGTCATTTTTTTTTTATTGGAGTTAAAATTAACGTAGATATATGACCGAACCTAACCAACCCTACCTAACCTAACCTAACCTATATTTATAGGTAAGGTTAGAGTTAGGTAGCCAAAAAAAGCTAGGTTAGGTTAGGTTAGGCAGGTTAGGTAGACGAAAAAACATTAATTCATGAAAACTTGGCTTATTAGGCAAATCGGGCCTTGAATAGTAGGCTGAGAAGTGCGTTCTGGCTATTAGGTACGACATATATATATATATATATATATATATATATATATATATATTTATATATATATATATATATATATATATATATATATATATATATATAAATATATATATATATATATATATATATATATATATATATATATATATATATATATATATATATATATATATTAATATATATAGATATAAACAAAATAATATATATATATATATATATATATATATATATATATATATATATATATATATATATATATATATATATATTATATATATATATATATATATATATTATATATATATATATATATATATATATATATATGTCGTACCTAGTAGCCAGAACTCACTTATCAGCCTACTATGCAAGGCCCAATTTGACTAATAAGCCAAGTTTTCATGAATTAATTGTTTTTCGACTACCTAACCTACCTAACCTAACCTAACCTCACTTTTTCGGCTACCTAACCTAACCTAACCTATAAAGATAGGTTAGGTTAGGTTAGGTAGGGTTGGTTAGGTTTCGTCATATATCTACGTTAATTTAAACTCCAATAAAAAAAAATTGACCTCATACATAATAAAATGGGTAGATTTATCATTTCATAAGAAAAAAATTAGAGAAAATATATTATTTCAGGAAAACTTGGCTTATTAGGCAAATCGGGCCTTGCATAGTAGGCTGACAAGTGCGTTCTGGCTATTAGGTACGACATATATATATATATATATATATATATATATATATATATATATATATATATATATATATATATATATATATATATATATAAATATATATATATATATATATATATATATATATATATATATATATATATATATATATATCTATATATATATATATATATATATATATATATATATATATATATATATATATATATATGTATATATATATATATATATATATATTAGTATATTTTGGTAGCAGTCTTTCCTGTAGACATATATTATTAAATATGACCGAAAAAGTAAGATTACTAATTCTAACACGAATTTTCTCAATCTTTCATACATTTCTTTTCACTGTTAGAGGTAATTCAAAAATCAATTCTCCAAAATTAATTTTTATTTCTAGTCTGACGCGACACGAGCGCGTTTCGTAAAACTTATTACATTTTCAAAGACTTTAGTTTACAAATACACAACTGAATCGAACTTACACATCTCCGATTTTGTTTATATCTACATTTGAGTGAGGTGGATGGGGTGAGGTGGCATTAATAGGGTATTAATTTCATCAACACAAGACAGAACAAGAGGTGGCATTAATAGGGTATTAATTTCATCAACACAAGACAGAACAAGAGGTGGCATTAATAGGGTATTAATTTCATCAACACAAGACAGAACACGAAACAATGGGTATTGAAATGGAAGTGATTGTAGAAAGCCTATTGGTCCATATTTCTTGATGCTTCTATATTGGAGCGGAGTCTTGATCGAGGTGGGTAGGATATAGTTGTGCATTAATTGGCTGTTGATTGCTGGTGTTGACGGCAGGGGTGGTGGCGGCAGGGGTGGACACGGGTGGTGGCAGGAGGGGTGGCTAGCTGTCCCTCACACTCACCACTCCTATGAGTACTTGTGTCTCCCTCCCTTTTGGGAGGAACCTGAATGCCTGCTGTGACCTGTGCCATATCTGGATGCATGGAGGGTAGCACATCTCTGCCACAAGCACTGTGTGGGCGGTGAATAGGTGGGTGGGAGACACCCTGGCGCAGGGTGGGCTGGGTGGTGGGATGGCAGGAGGTACTGTGGTGCCGTAAGGCCGGCGGGTGGGGAGGAGGTGGGGGTTGACCGGGCCTCGCTCAGCTTGAGGGGGGGTCTCGGTGACACTTAAACACTGGAACAATTTTCTTGTATATCACTGCACAATGGTGAATGAATCAGACACTTGTAATCCGACACACTGTGGGCTCTATTAGCTCTGACCATGATTGCTGATTTTTATTTTCATTTTTCTTTCCCAAACGTATTTCTATAAACACTGGGTGGCACATGAGTGACCCCCCCCCCTCGCCCGACCGAACAACAACACCCCCTCCTCCCCCACACATTAGCCGTGGGAGGCCTAGAGGGCGCCAGCGTGGCCCTCACTGCCGTTGTACTCCATACACTGCACACCCACCTGTTTTTATCCGTTTTTGTTGAGATGGTTCACTCTGGGCACCTTCCGCCACTCCTGCACCTTCCCAGGACTTCCTTCCTTTTATATATATATATATATATATATATATATATATATATATATATATATATATATATATATATATATATATAAATATATATATGTCGTACCTAGTAGCCAGAACGCACTTCTCAGCCTACTATGCAAGGCCCGATTTGCCTAATAAGCCAAGTTTTCCTGAATTAATATATTTTCTCTTTTTTTTTCTTATGAAATGATAAAGCTACCCATTTCATTATGTATGAGGTCAATTTTTTTTTATTGGAGATAAAATTAACGTAGATATATGACCGAACCTAACCAACCCTACCTAACCTAACCTAACCTATATTTATATGTTAGGTTAGGTTAGATAGCCGAAAAAGTTAGGTTAGGTTAGGTTAGGTAGTCGAAAAACAATTAATTCATGAAAACTTGGCTTATTAGGCAAATCGGGCCTTGCATAGTTGGCTGACAAGTGCGTTCTGGCTACTAGGTATGACATATATATATATATGACATATATATATATATATATATATATATATATATATATATATATATATATATATATATGTTGTACCTAGTAGCCAGAACGTCGTACTCGGCGTGCTATGCAAGGCTTATTAGGTTAGGTTAGGTAGGTTAGGTAGTCGAAAAACAATTAATTCATGAAAACTTGGCTTATTAGGCAAATTGGGCCTTACATAGTAGGCTGAGAAGTGCGTTCTGGCTACTAGGTACGACATATATATATATATATATATATATATATATATATATATATATATATATATATATATATATATATATATATATATATATATATATATATATATATATATATATGTCGTACTTAGTAGCCAGAACGCACTTTTCAGCCTACTATGCAAGGGCCGATTTGCATAATAAGCCAAGTTTTCCTGAATTAACATATTTTCTCTAATTTTTTCTTATGAAATGATAAAGCTACCCATTTCATGATGTGTGAGGTCAATTTTTTTTTATTGGAGTTAAAATTAACGTAGATATATGACCAAACCTAACCAACCCTACCTAACCTAACCTAACCTATCTTTATAGGTTAGGTTAGGTTAGGTAGCCCAAAAAGTTAGGTTAGGTTAGGATAGGTGGGTTAGGTAGTCGAAAAACAATTAATTCATGAAAACTTGGCTTATTAGGCAAATTTGGCCTTGCATAGTAGGCTGAGAAGTACGTTCTGGCTACTAGGTACGACATATATATATATATATATATGCAATTGACGATCACAAAACTGTAATATATATATATATATATATGTACCACATGTGTCGGGTGTGTGACGAATCACACAGCCTCACAGCCTTAGAAACGATGGAACCCTACGTCAACACAACAACCGTGAGGGTTCATGGACGGCACCTGTAGAGAAAGAATGGCCACAGGTCCCCCCGGCACCCCCACACATCCCAGCAAACTTCATGTCACCAGATGACCTCCTGGGGGCCATCAAAGCATTACCACCAGAACTCTTCCCCACATTCCTAAAGCAGCGCGCCCATTTGCAGCAGGGAAATATACAGACCTTTTAAGAAAAGTAAATGAACGGTCTGAAAATCTTAATGCTGCAGCCACCATCAAAGCATGGCATAATTTGCTCCTGTTTGGCAATATTTGCTTAGGTGTACCTGCAAGAGGAGGCAAGTCGCTAGCCTCATCAGTCACTAGGGCAATAAATAATTCCCCCAGAGCTGACAACTTGATCCCCATCCCTCCTCAACGCAAAAACCGTCGTGGCAGACCTAGAAGTTCCAATGATAATTTTAAACTAGGAACACAAGTGACCAAAAAAATTGAAGAGGGCAACACAGTAGGGACAATTAGGTTACTTACCAGCGAAGACACAATCGCCCCTTGAAATACCGCTACCGCCAACTCGCTGAGAGAGAAGCACCCTCCCAGAGTACCATGGGAACCCACTGCTCAGGACACAAATGTCCCAGACATGGGACCTCTATTCCTCCAAGCTTCAGAGGTATACAAAGGCATCATGTCATTTCCGCCAGGCTCGGTAGGGAAATACACTGGAGTAAGACCTCAGCACCTCAAGGAGATAGTAAACCCAGTTCTCGGAGAAGTTGCCGAGACACTACTGTCAGAGGTCACGAAGTTTGTCAACGACTGTCTCTCTGGGTTGATCCCAGATACAATTAAACCCTTTTCTTTGGAGCATCCCTTTGTGCCCTTAAGAAGAAAGATGGTGGAGTCAGACCCATTGCCGTGGGTAACACACTTCGGCGCCTTGTTGCTAGGGCAGCTGTCAGAAAAATTAGCATAGACGCTGCGACGATGCTTCGACCCCATCAACTAGGTTTTGGTGTCCCCCATGGCTGTGAAGCAGCAGCTCATGCAGCACGAGCCTATATCAAGCACCTCCCAGAAAATAAGGCATTAATTAAATTAGACTTTAAAAATGCCTTCAACCAGGTAAAAAGGGATGTGGTAGTGGAATCAGTTTGATCAAGCTTTCCTTCTCTACTCCCCTTCGTCTCAGCAGGGTACAGTAGGGAATCGACGCTGCTGTTTGGGGAACATGAAGTTGTTTCTGCAGAAGGTGTCCAGCAGTGAGACCCACTTGCCCCTTTTCTTTTTTGCATGGCTGTTAAAGAGGTCACAAGCAGGTTGACCAGCGAACTCAACATCTGGTTCCTGGACGATGGCACCCTGGCAGGGACACAGGAGTCCCTGCTAGAAGATCTACAGCTGGTGAAATCTAAGGGAGAAGAGTTAGGACTCGCCCTAAACCCATTAAAGTGTGAAATCATCTTATCTAGCCAACCAACCATAGATGCAGTGCGAACCATATTGCCAGGAGCCCAAGTGATCGCTCCCACCGACAGTGTGCTGCTAGGGGCACCTCTGGGCTCGAGCGCCATTGAGGTAGTCCTCGAAGAAAAGCTGAACGACCTGAGGAGGATGGAGGGAAGAATAGGGGCTTTGGACGCCCACGATGCTTTGTACCTTCTCACAAGGTGCCTGGCTTTGCCCAGACTGACCTATTTCCTAAATTGTGCTCCCTCCTTCGACAGCCCAAAATTAACAGAATATGACACACTCCTAAGGTCAATAACCGTGAAAGTGTTAAACCTCTTCCTGCAAGATGACCAATGGGACCAAGCAACGCTCCCAGTTAGACTCGGGGGGATAGGTATTCGCAAGGAGACACAGTTAGCATTTCTGGTATTCTTATCCTTGACCAGTGAAACAGGTGAATTAGTTAAGGAAATACTACCGGAACACCTAAGAGACTCCATTGGGATTCATGATCCCAAATTCGCAGAAGGAGCTGGTCAGTGGGACACTCTTGTCAACTCTCATCCTCGACCGACTTTTCCAAATGACTGCAAACAGTCCAAATGGGATAGCCCCATAGTGGAGAAAATCGCCACATCATTGCTGGAGGCAGCTTCCAGGAAGCCAAAGCGCGTCTTTAAGTTGTGCAAGCTCCCCATGCCGGGGACTTCCTGTTGGTAGTCCCTAATTCCGCCTTGGGCACCCGCCTGGACCATCGGACCCTAAGTATTGGTGTTGCTCTGCGCCTTGCCGCCCCTATCTCCACCGGTGTATTTGCGGCCATGCACGGGCAGACCAATACGGCAGCCATGGTCTCATCTGTCGTAAGGCACAGGGAAAGATTGCCAGACATGAAGCAGTCAATGACATCATCAAGAGAAGTTTGGCTTCAGCTGGGTGCCCAGCACAAAGGGAACCTCAGTTGTGCAGGCCTGACAACAGCCAAAAACGCCTAGATGAAGTCACCCTGCAGCCATGGAGGGAAGGTAAACAGGTCGTGTGGGACTACACGTGTGCATCCACATTGGCTGATACCTATCTACCTTACAGCACAGCTGAGGGAGGCGGAGCGACCACCTTCAGGGAGACCCAGAAAAATAACAAGTACAGAGACCTAGAACGTTGTTACAGGTTCGTGCCAATAGGCTCTGAGACTCTGGACGCCTGGGGTAAATGTGCACTTAAGTTCCTGAAGGAGCTGGGCAAAGAACTGATTGGGAAGACTAGAGACCCAAGAGCGGCAAATTTTATGTTCCAGCGCCTCAGTGTCGCTGTTCAGAGGGGAAATGTGTGCTGCATCTTGGGTACGCACCCGACCCCCGAGGAGCTGGACGAGGTCTTCGAACACTGATTGGTATATTGTTATATTGTTATATAAGTGTGTGTTTTCTGTAAACTGTAGCATTGTGATAAAATCAAATAAAAAAAAACAATAGGGGTGGTAGGAGAGGAAAAGATTAAAGTATTAGTGAGAATCCACAAGGTCTTCTCTGAATACTATTTATTTTCTTCTTCGAGGATGTGGGTCCCTTTAATTAAACCAGTGGTGGTACCCATATATATATATATATATAACTGAAAACTCACACCCCAGAAGTGACTCGAACCCATACTCCCAGGAGCAAACGCAACTGGTATGTACAAGACGCCTTAATCCACTTGACCATCACGACCGGACATAATGAGGTGATAGCCGAGGCTATTTGAACCACCCCACCGCCGGCACTCGGATAGTAATCTTGGGCATAGCATTTTACCAAATCACCTCATTCTTTGGGGCACACGTGAGGAACACAAATGCGAACAAGCCTGAATGGTCCCCAGGACAATATGCAACTGAAAACTTACACCCCAGAAGTGACTCGAACCCATACTCCCAGGAGCAAACGTAACTGGTATGTACAAGACGCCTTAATCCACTTGACCATCACGACCGGACATAATGAGGTGATAGCCGAGGCTATTTGAACCACCCCACCGCCGGCACTCGGATAGTAATCTTGGGCATAGCATTTTACCAAATCACCTCATTCTTTGGGGCACACGTGAGGAACACAAATGCGAACAAGCCTAAAAGGTCCCCAGGACAATATGCAACTGAAAACTCACACCCCAGAAGTGACTCGAACCCATACTCCCAGGAGCAAACGCAACTGGTATGTACAAGACGCCTTAATCCACTTGACCATCACGACCGGACATAATGAGGTGATAGCCGAGGCAATTTGAACCACCCCACCGCCGGCACTCGGATAGTAATCTTGGGCATAGCATTTTACCAATTCACCTCATTCTTTGGGGCACACATATATTTGCATATTGTCCTGGGGACCATTCAGGCTTGTTCGCATTTGTGTTCCTCACGTGTGCCCCAAAGAATGAGGTGATTGTGGGAAGAGGTTCTCTTCCCACAACAAAACCATCGCCAGAGAAATCCTAGTAAACAACACAGAAATCATCGATAGATACAGCGATAGCAGGCGGCTTGACGTTTGCGAGGCACTACACATCAAGAAATCAACAGCCAATTATTGCACAACTATATTCTACCCACCTCAAGACTCCGCTCCAATATAGAAGCATCAAGAAATATGGACCAATAGGCTTTCTACAAACACTTCCATTCAATACCCATTGTTTCGTGTTCTGTCTTGTGTTGATGAAATTAATACCCTATTAATGCCACCCCTTGTTCTGTCTTGTGTTGATGAAATTAATACCCTATTAATGCCACTTCTTGTTCTGTCTTGTGTTGATTAATGCCACATCACCCGTTCCACCTCACTCAAATGTAGATATAAAATCGGAGATGCCTAAGTTCTATTCAGTTGTGTATTTGTAAACTAAAGTCTTTGAAAATGTAATAAGTTTTACGAAACGCGCTCGTGTCGCGTCAGACTAGAAATAAAAAGGAATTTTGGAGAATTGATTTTTGATTTACCTCCAACAGTGAAAAGAAATGTACGAAAGATTGAGAAAATTCGTGTTAGAATTATTAATCTTACTTTTTCGGTCATATTTAATAATATATGTCTACAGGAAAGACTGCTACCAAAATATACTAATATATATATATATATATATATATATATATATATATATATGTCGTACCTAGTAGCCAGAACTCACTTCTGAGCCTACTATTCAAGGCCCAATTTGCCTAATAAGCCAAGTTTTCCTGAATTAATATATATACTATATTTTTTTTCTTATGAAATGATAAAGCAACCCTTTTCTCTATGTATGAGGTCAATTTTATTTTATTGGAGTTAAAATTAACGTAGATATATGACCGAACCTAACCAACCCTACCTAACTTAACCTAACCTATATTTATAGGTAAGGTTAGGTTAGGTAGCCAAAAAAAGCTAGGTTAGGTTAGGTTAGGTAGGTTAGGTAGACGAAAAAACATTAATTCATGAAAACTTGGCTTATTAGGCAAATCGGGCCTTGAATAGTAGGCTGAGAAGTGCGTTCTGGCTATTAGGTACGACATATATATATATATATATATATATATATATATATATATATATATATATATATATATATATATATATATATATATATATATATATATATATGTACGACATATATATATATATATGTCGTACCTAGTAGCCAGAACGCACTTCTCAGCCTACTATGCAAGGCCCGATTTGCCTAATAAACCAAGTTTTCATGAATTAATGTTTTTTCGACTACCTAACCTACCTAAACTAACCTAACCTAACTTTTTCGGCTACCTAACCAAACCTAACCTATAAAGATAGGTTAGGTTAGGTTAGGTAGGGATGGTTAGGTTCGGTCATATATCTACGTTAATTTTAACTCCAATAAAAAAAAATTGACCTCGTACATAATGAAATGAGTAGCTTTATCATTTCATATGAAAACAATTAGAGAAAATATATTTATTCAGGAAAACTTGGCTTATTAGGCAAATCGGGCCTTGTATAGTAGGCTGAGAAGTGCGTTCTGGCTACTAGGTACAACATATGTATATATATATATATATATATATATATATATATATATATATATATATATATATATATATATATATATATATATTTGCATATTGTCCTGGGGACAGTTGCATATTGTCCTGGGGACCATTCAGGCTTGTTCGCATATATATATATATATATATATATATATATATATATATATATATATATATATATATGTCATACCTAGTAGCCAGAACGCACTTCTCAGATTACTATGCAAGGCCCGATTTGCCTAATAAGCCAAGTTTTCCTGAATTAATATACTTTCTCTAATTTTTTTCTTATGAAATGATAAAGCTACCCATTTCATTACGTATGAGGTAATTTTTTTTTATTGGAGTTAAAATTAACGTAGATATACGACGGAACCTAACCAACCCTACCTAACCTAACCTAACCTATCTTTATTGGTTAGGTTAGGTTAGGTAGCCGAAAAAGTTAGGTTAGGTTAGGTTAGGTAGGTTACGTAGTCGAAAAACAATTAATTCATGAAAACTTGGCTTATTAGGCAATTCGGGCCTTGCATAGTAGGCTGAGAAGTGCGTTCTGGCTACTAGGTACGACATATATATGTATATATATATATATATATATATATATATATATATATATATATATATATATATATATATATATATATATATATATATATATATATATACATATATATATATATATATATATATATATATATATATATATATATATATATATATATATATATATATATATATATATATGTCGTACCTAGTAGCCAGAACGCACGTCTCAGCCTACTATGCAAGGCCCAATTTGCCTAGTAAGCCAAGTTTTCATGAATTAATTGTTTTTCGACTACCTAAACTACCTAAGCTAACCTAACCTAACTTTTTCGGCTACCGAACCTAACCTAACCTATAGAGATAGCTTAGGTTAGGTTAGGTAGGGTTGGTTAGGGTCGGTCATATATCTACGTTAATTTTAACTCCAATAAAAAAAATTGACCTCATACATAATGAAATGGGTAGCTTTATCATTTCATAAGAAAAAAATTAGAGAAAATATATTAATTCAGTAATACTTGGCTTATTAGGCAAATCGGGCCTTGCATAGTAGGCTGAGAAGTGCATTCTGGCTATTAGGTACGACATATATATATATATATATATATATATATATATATATATATATATATATATATATATATATATATATATATAGACATATGTCTATATATATATATATATATATATATATATATATATATATATATATAACTGAAAACTCACACCCCAGAAGTGACTCGAACCCATACTCCCACAACTGGTATGTACAGGGACGCCTTAATCCGCTTGACCATCACGACCGGACATAAGGAAGTGATAGCCGAGGCTATATGAACCACTTCCCCGCCGGCACTCGGATGGTAATCTTGGGCATAGCATTTTATCAAATCACCTCATTCTTTGGGGCACACGTGAGGAACACAAATGCAAACAAGCCTGAATGGTCCCCAGGACTATATACAACTGAAAACTCACACCCCAGAAGTGACTCGAACCCATACTCCCACAACTGGTATGTACAGGGACGCCTTAATCCGCTTGACCATCACGACCGGACATAAGGAAGTGATAGCCGAGGCTATATGAACCACTTCCCCGCCGGCACTCGGATGGTAATCTTGGGCATAGCATTTTATATATCAGTTGTATATAGTCCTGGGGACCATTCAGGCTTGTTTGCATTTGTGTTCCTCACGTGTGCCCCAAAGAATGAGGTGATTTGATAAAATGCTATGCCCAAGATTACCATCCGAGTGCCGGCGGGGAAGTGGTTCATATAGCCTCGGCTATCACTTCCTTATGTCCGGTCGTGATGGTCAAGCGGATTAAGGCGTCCCTGTACATACCAGTTGTGGGAGTATGGGTTCGAGTCACTTCTGGGGTGTGAGTTTTCAGTTGTATATAGTCCTGGGGACCATTCAGGCTTGTTTGCATATATATATATATATATGACTGAAAACTCACACCCCAGAAGTGACTCGAACCCATACTCCCAGGAGCAACGCAACTGGTAACTACAGGGCGCCTTAATCCGCTTGACCATCACGGCTGGACAAAAGGAAGTGGTAGCCAAAGCTATTTGAACCACTTCCCCGCCGGCAACTCGGATGGTAATCTTGGGCATAGCATTTCACCAAATCACCTCATTCTTTGGGGCGCACGTGAGGAACACAAATGCGAATAAGCCTGAATGGTTCCCAGGACTATATGCGACTCAAAACTCACACCCCAGAAGTGACTCGAACCCATACTCCCAGGAGCAACGCAACTGGTAACTACAGGGCGCCTTAATCCGCTTGACCATCATGGCCGGACAAATAGATAGTCCTGGGGACCAAATATATAGTCCTGGGGACCATTCAGGCTTGTTCGCATTTGTGTTCCTCACGTGTTCCTCACATACCTTCCACAGAATACTAAAAAATATTCCACAGGCTGTACATAATTTACAAAACATTGAACATATACGTAGACAGTTTAAGGTCATGTATTTAAACAACAACCCATCCAAAACTCTCCATCAGTCCACAGCTGCAGGTTGGACAGTATGTGTGCACTTGGCAATGCATAGGAATACATTTCATAAAGACTTTTGGCCCCAAAATACAGAGGAAATATTTCAAGTGTCCCATATTGACAAAACACAACCAAACCCAACCAATAAAATCAAAGATTTAAGCAACGAGGAGATCAGTGGTATGTTTTACGACCAGGAGTTGATAGCAAGCTCCCTGCCGGACTATTTCCCTGTAACAATATTACTGTCTAGGAGGACCTCGAGAGGACATCGAGAATATTACGTCAATTGGAGGGGGTATTCCGATTCGAGCAATTGCTGGATTAAGGCTCAAGACATCAACAAATTTTAACAATAACAGCTCATCAGGACTCTCTCGTAGAGAAACACCATCAGTTGTTATTTTTATTAAACAATTTATCAGCCAAGAAGCGGAATAAATTTATTAAAATTAAAGCTTTAAAACGACAGAAAATTGATTCAAATTGTGAAATTTTTGCTAATTTTCTGAAACGAAATATTCCAATTCAACCACAGATAATTAATGGGTTACAGAGGTATCAGAATGACATTCGTTCTGTTGCTCGTAAAAAAAACACCTTTTCACAATAAGAAAAGTATCGTCACTTCTAGACGAGGTGGGGCTATATTGGCCGCTCTATTACCCTTGGCTGTATCGTTAATTTCCTCCCTATCTTGAGGTTATCTTGAGATGATTTCGGGGCTTTTTAGTGTCCCCGCGGCCCGGTCCTCGACAATGCCTCCACCCCCAGGAAACAGCCCGTGACAGCTGACTAACACCCAGGTACCTATTTTACTGCAAGGTAACAGGGGGCATAGGGTGAAAGAAACTCTGCCCATTGTTTTTCGCTGGCGCCTGGGATCGAACCCAGGACCAAAGGATCACAAGTCCAGTATGCTGTCCGCTCGGCTGACTGGCTCCCTAAATATAGTAAGTAAGTAAGTAACAAGAGAAAATGGTGAGGGAATATTGCCTGGTGACGCGGGTTGTTGCCGAAAAATATTTATTTAGTAAAAACAAGACTACTCTATCACCATTTTTGCTTTTATTTGCGTGAGATTGCTTTTAAACACATGGATGGCGATATACTAAAGAAATTGTTCACGACTTTTGTTAGGCCAAAGCTAGAATATGCAGCGGGTGTGTGATGCCCATATCTTAAGAAGCACATCAACAAACTGGAAAAGGTGCAAAGACATGCTACTAAGTGGCTCCCAGAACTGAAGGGCAAGAGCTATGAGGAGAGGTTAGAGGCATTAAATATGCCAAAACTAAAAGACAGAAGAAAAAGAGGTGATATGATCACTACATACAAAATAGTAACAGGAATTGATAAAATCGATAGGGAAGATTTTCTGAGACCTGAAACTTTAAGAACAAGAGGTCATAGATTTTAACTAGCTAAACACAGATGCCGAAGATATATAAGAAAATTCACTTTCGCAAACAGAGTGGTAGACGGTTGGAACAAGTTAGGTGAGAAGGTGGTGGAGGCCAAGACCGTCAGTAGTTTCAAAGCGTTATATGACAAAGAGTGCTGGGAAGACGGGACACCACGAGCGTAGCTCTCATCCTGTAACTACACTTAGGTAATTACACTTAGGTAATTATCACCTAATGCAGAGCCTCCATCTGTGAGATTATTTTTTCTTTGACAATTATCAAAAAAAATTATTGCTATTGATGTTACGTTAATCGTAACTACCTCGCAAGAGAGGCAGATCTTAAACAGCAAGAGCTGCCAGTGGCAGATATTTAATCTTAAAGCCTATGATCATAGGACCGCGGGAGCAAACCGCCAGGCTAAACTACACGGGTAACACCTGTCACATAGGTCAGGTTATCTTGACGTTATCTTGAGATGATTTCGGGGCTTTAGTGTCCCCGCGGCCCGGGGACGGGGAGGTCGCTGGCTCCTCCTAGTTAACAAACTAATAATGGGTAGCCGACGAATTCTGACACCAAATTTGTAAATTTGATGTGTGGTGCTGTGCAATGTACTCGAGCTTTAGATACAGACTTGATATGAACATAAGCAGGCAAAGCGTTGCAGAACATGAAATGTGGGGCAGTAATATTGGAAGGTTTGACGTAAACGACCATTTTCTAAAATATAACAATTTATTCCCCAAAAATAGAACTACTATAACAAAGAGTTTACGTTACTTTACTGTCACTCCGGTAGCGCATTAAAGAACAGCTATTCAACAGCCTGATGGACCCACGGTATTCTTATCCCGTCGTCGCTGACTGAACAATGACACTAACTGAACAAAGTGGTGCCCACTGGTGATGCAAGCTTGCAATCAATATCGTTACGGCTTCACAGTGAACAAATACTATAATCACAAAATCTTGACTGGCGCTCGCTGTTCTCAACGAGGTACCAAGTAACAACGCGATTAATGCAAGAATGATAACCCCCTTATAAAAATCTTACGTTAACACTTGTCTTTCAGGACAATCAACAACAAAAGTTACACTAATTGAATTTAAACAATTACGTTAACACACACGTGCCTCAACGACATTTAAATGGCGCAATAACTCGTAAAACAAATAATTACATCAACTTGAAAGTCAAACATTTGGTAAGTAATTCCCAATTAATTACAGAATACAACAGCCTTTTAATTCAAACAAGTATTGATAAAGCCTACTGTCTCTCAACTGACAGTTCATTTCCGGTCTTACAACAAGATTACCTTAACGAGGGTAGACTACTGTACCACACAAGGTTACAAGACACTCCGTGTAAACAACAACAACACCTTGTGAATTCACTAAGTGGCGGGTACTAATTCTCCTTAATTAGCTATCAGTGCTTAATCCCTCTGCCCGCAGACAGATCTGATCAGTCCAACGAATTACAACAGCTTAATTACAGCGCAATTGACTCCGATCATAACAGACCGGTCAACCCCTTACGTTAATCAATCAATTAACGACAGCTCGTTAAATCGTTAACACTACGTTAGTCTTCGCTTGACTTCCTCCACTGCGTGAACTTCACTGTGACTGTTGCCGTTACACGACTCAACGTTAATCACAACGATGTTCAACAAAGCAACAATGACCTCGTTAAGTAAATCGTGACCCCCGGTAACGTTAAATGACTTCAATTCTCACGGAATCCTTCACAGTACACAACGCATACCACCAAGGACACAACTTGTCTATATTTTACACATGGTACAACATGGTACATCACAGTACATCACAGTACAACACAGTACATCCTTGCCACTCATGGCAAAACTTGTAAATGACTTCCCCAGTAAATTATCCACCAATAATTCACAACTTTACCACAACACAACAGTAAAATAAGCACTGGCCAATATAATAAAGAATATCAATATCCAAGGGAATCCTCCCTGTTACCACTTTCACTGCTAATAAAGGGGAATCAAATTACAGCGAATTACATACACGGCACATAGAGAAAATGGAAACAAATAAAGATCACTTTACTCCACCAGTGAATGTGTCTCATGTGTCCTCACACTCGTCAACCTCACAGTTGGGCTCCACCTCAACTTGATGACGTCAAACAGGGGTAACTCACACGTCTTCAATTCCCATTCACCTCACAAGGTGGTTGACAGGGACAGAGGACAGATGGAACACTGGGTGCGAACCCAGCTTCAGAGTATTATTACCCAAAACGGAAACAGTGTACTTACATCAATCTCGTGGGCCTGCCATACACACACACACATACATACACGTCAACCTCAATCCCACTCTGCTGCTGCTGGATGATGAAGTAAGTGTCCTCACTTCGTACATATGGTCGGTTGGAGCACGGGGTCCTAGACCACGGGATTAGCTCCACACACAGAGACCAGGAGGCGCGACACGCCGGCTTAAGGCAGCCAGGGGTGCGCTTACAACAGATCACACACAGACTCAGCTGGAATGGGGTACCACGCCCATCCACTTGACACGGTACCCTAGGATACGACGGTACCCTGTGTTACATGGCACGACGGTACACGAGACAGAGTCCTTCACTGTTCACTGCCCAATTCCCCATAATTATGTATTTAAGGTTTCCCACAACATTGAAACCTTCTCTAGCTCGTCTCACTGCGGTACCTTCAAGCTAAGATATGACAGACGGCGGATGTCACTAACACACGGCGATAACAGCCTCACTCAGTTCAATTGCTCTGAGATGGCGTCTCACGATCACGCGGCTTAGATGACAAAGTTCACACTGATAAATCGTTGAAAACACCTTCCCGCGATGCCGGATTCTTATGGACGGCACCCGAAAAGATAGCAAGACGATGAGTGTGACTTTAGTGACGTTGCAGGTGGTATTTCCCAATGCTTTGCCTTAGCACGAGAAATTACGTCCTTCTCTAGCAACGTTCTTAGTAAGAATAATTTTTTTGGCACCAAGACGGCCCAGGGTGCCTATGCGGTACCCCTCGGCATCTTGACCAATCACGGTTCAGCATTCCTGAGGCCCAAGTGCCTTGGCCAATGGCGTACCTGCCTCACGACGCTGCACCCTCTATCACGATGTGGACACGTGATGGGGAGGATAGTCTACAGTCGTTAACCCCCCAACCCTCCCTCTCTACACTTGTTCAAAAATTTCCCTGAAATCAACTCCCTCCTGTTATTTCCTTTACAGCCCTGATACAGCGATCAGAATGACATCAATGGCTGGCAAATGTCACGGGCTGTCTAACGACACCCAACACGACTGTGGAAAAGTTATATTCAGAAAGTTGAATCACGGTGCACATCACTGGTGCACTATGCAATTTCGTACCTCATCCAGTGCACGAGAGAGCAGGAAAAATCTGTCTCCTGACACCATCCTCCACAAAGGATGATAGAAGTATACCCTTCTCTTTAATAAACGGAAGTATAAGGAAGGGGAAATGGGGTGATTCTCCACAGAAACATCATCACACAGCTAATAATCTGTTGGTGATGGTGGATATGATGGTGGTAGTGGATATGATGACAACCGTAAGCACATCAGCTGTGGTGGTGATTGTGGTGGCGGTGGTGGTTGTGGGGGGGGGGGGGGGGGGGGGGTTGCACGGTCGCCCACTGCTCCCGCGCCTGGTAACAACAGATTGCAGAGGGGCGTGCTGTTGTTGTAAAGTCTGCACGCGGCCTTTAAATGACTCCTCCCAGGAGACGGGTCGGCGGGTGCATCAGTCTTTAAAAAACATAAAAGAAAACATTCCTCTCTACCACCCAAAGTGGAGGTTGTTGCCATCGCCCCCCGTAAAACCACCATCACCCCCCAAAACAAATCAAACCCAAGTATGGACGAATTAATAAATGTGTATTTTAAAATTGAGGAAATTCCATACGTCAAAACATTACTGAACATGTTTGAACAAAACCACCAACAAATGATTTGGGATTGTCGTGGAAATTTATTAAAGCCTGTGCAGAATTTAAATATATTGGATATAATTAAAACATTAGGCTTTACGAAGGGACAATTAAGGGCGGCGGACAAAGCAAATGTAAGGATTTTACTTAAGGTTGCTGGTATAGACCCGAGCTTTATTTGTAATTATCGCGCCAGATCGCAGTTAAAAGGTGGGAAGGTCACTCATAGGAGGCCCCATTGGGACCCTCCTTATTGAAGTCCTAAAAGAAGTACCCTTTAAACGCCATTATATTAGTTGGTTATTCACATGGACCATCTTTTACACCTCCACCCCCTCAGACCTCTCCAGCAGCAGTAGTAGACAAAAAATCTGCTTTATTAAAGCGATTGGTTGCTACAAAAGGATACTACAAGTTCGTCGCACACAAATGTAGATTGACATATTCTTTGTGGGATTGTTATGACCGATTTGTATTGAGTGCTCTTCTGGAATGGTTTTTAAAGACATTTAATGAGACAGTGCAAAGTTATGAAAGTTATTCCTCTCCGGAGATTCAGGCAGTGGTTTGGCATTTGGAAAAATTAACCTTCCAACATCGCAACATGATTAGTGCCTTCGAGACGGGGCGGTGCATCTATGGGGGTATACAGTGAGGACGTGGACCTCTGCCCCACACCCCCCTAATAGCCTTCTTCCCCACCCTCCTCCTCTCCCTTCTCCAGGTATGGGCAGGTGTATTTAAAGGTCACAAGCCAGGCTCTAGTCACAGTAGAAGTGTTGTTGAGCTGCTCTGCACGTCCCACTCCAACCACCCAACTCGATCCATGGCCATCCAGAACTTACCGGTGATAGATGACGATGTCATAGATCGTCAAACCTTCGGCATGGGTGATGTCATAGGCTACGAGCTGCACGCCACCGTCGTTAGGCCTATGGTTTGGCGGCAATCATCTGGAAAATATATAGATACGCCAGAGTGGACCGGACAGGACTGTCAAATGTCAACAGCGATCATCCGCTGCCGTGCTATCCCCGGAGATGTGGACATGAAGATTGCCCCAGAGCCCAGCAATGGACTCTTGTCAGACCCATCGATGCTCTTCCAGCCGACGATGGTTGCCCTCATCACCTCCTTCGGTCCGGGGGCACTGTTTGAAAGTAACGCTATCGCCCAACAGCAAGTGCAAACAAGTTGTGACACGCACTATATCACAAACATCACCTTGGACACCGCAGCCAACCACCTTTTCTGGCTGAAGTGCTCCCTTACCAAGCTGGGTAACATCGTCGCCAAGACGGATATAATGTGCCGTCTGGTGATACCGTATGGTATTGGTACTACCCGCGACACCATAGACACCTGGTATTCCTACATCGGACCACTCGTGATGTCTCTGCACCATGAGCTGGCGAAGCACGGTAAGGAGTTAGTACTCCTCAATCGCCTATGGAGGTTGCCCCAACGATGGTCCCCCCCTCCCGATTGACGATCCCAGAGACGAGGCCAGCAGCAAAATCATCATCCTTGACGCTGTGGGGGGTGAGGGTGCTATCACCCCAGGAACCTCTACACTTTCTACACCACCCGCTCCCAGGAAGAAAAAGCAGCAACCACAGCAGTATGAATACTCCCCCACCACATCCGCAGCCAGCACCACCACCATCAACAACAACCATGTCAAACGACGGATTGAGGCCGTCCTCGACGCCGACCCCCACTGTAATCGTCGGATTGAAACAATCCTCGATGCTGAGTCTCAAGAGGTCTTCATACTCAACTCGGCAATCAAAAACAGAGTAAACATTAATTAAGTCATGTTCTTTCCCCCAATATGTGACTAAATAAATATATAAATAAATATAATATACCCAATGTTGTATATTTTCCCATTTCATTTCAAGTCATTTTTAATCAATTCGCCTTCAGTAAGGTTCAGAACAATGTCGGATGAACATTAAATACACCTCACTAGTCTCGATCATGGAGATATTTATAAGAATACGGCTTCAGCATTTACAAACATCATCCCCACATTACATTTAAACCCTTCCATAAAACATGAGATGAGTTTAATAAATATACTTTTCCCAAACGAATTAAGGGTATTATCAAAGATGATGAGGACTCTGGCATTGATGTCTACGCTACTTTTAAACGTGAGGGTCGCTCTGAGAGTCCAGAGCATTTAATATATACATTTCTACCCAAATCCATCATCTTATCACGCAACATCGAATACATGACATCCGAACTTAGCCGCCAAATAAGTACCAATATGAAGCTAAGTTTTAAAGCTGATTTTAACACTTACTTCTCAGATAAAGAACCAATTCTCTCCTATGACCAATCTTTAGAGAGGGTATTACTAGTTTCAACTCTTAATAGCGGAGGTACTGGGTCTTCATATTTCCTCACCCTTCAATTCAAACACAGAATAGCTAATGTACATTGGTTTCGACAACTAGCGCAAATACACCATTTATCATGCAAAAACAGATGACATTACAGCAGCCACCAAGATTGTGGCTTTATTCCCCCCAGACAATGACGGAGGTTGTGACTGTTTCTTTATTTATTGTGACGTAATTGAGCCGGAATGATACGGTGGACAGATTGTAAATATCTTAGATGCGATCAATTTTCATGACTCATATTCTAGAGGAGCACACTCCCTAATGTACAAAACATTAAATACGAACACTCTTGAGAAAATAAGCCTGAAGATAACCGATCAGTTTGGGCGGATGGTTAGTTTTGAAGATGGGAGATCGGTTACTGCAGTCCAACATATCCGTCCTAAAGTATAGCAATATATAGAACTGTTTCCCTCTTGTCTCGGTTATTATAAAGACAGAGGTCAAAATGAGAATACCTTTCCATCCCCCTGCTCAAAATGAATTTCGGGAGATTCAGAGGGAGAGGGCCACTCTCTCTCAGAGACGTGGATTGAAAGGGGCTGGGATGGATGACATCCGCACCTTCCAAACCCCCTTATCTCAGATCTAGGTAAGTACTTACCTAGTTGTGCTTGCGGGGGTTGAGCTCTGGCTCTTTGGTCCCTCCTCTCAATGGTCAATCAACTACTGTACAGGTTCCTGAGCCTATTGGGCTCTATCATATCTACACTTAAAGCTGTGTGTGGAGTCAGCCTCCACCACATCACTTCCTATTGCATTCCATTTGTCAACTACTCTGACACTGAAAAAAATTCTTTCTAATGCCTCATGGCTCCTTTGGGCACTCAATTTCCACCTGTGCTCCCTTGTGTTAAAAAGTCTGTCTTTATCTACCCTATCAATTCCTCTGAGAATCTTGTATGTGGTGATAATGTCCCCTCTAACTCTTCTGTCTCCCAGTGACGTGAGGTTTAATTCCCGTAGTCTCTCCTCGCAGCTCATACCCCTCAGTTCGGGTACTAGTCTGGTGGCAAACCTTTGAACCTTTTCCAGTTAAGTCTTATGCTTGACTAGATATGGAATCCATGCTGGGGCCGCATACTCCAGGATTGGTCTGACATATGTGGTATATAATGTTCTGAAAGATTCCTTACATAAGTTTCTAAAGGCCGTTCTTATGTTAGCCAACCTGGCATATGCCGCTGATGTTATTTTCTTGATATGAGTTTCAGGGGACATGTCTGGCGAGATATCAACCCCCAGGTCTTTCTCTCTCTCTCTGACTCTTGAAGTATTTCATCTCCCAAGTGATACCTTGTATCTGGTCTCCTGCTCCCTACACCTATCTTCATTATATTAAATTTCCTTGGGTTAAACTCTAACAGCCATTTGTTCGACCATTCCTGCACCTTGTCCAGGTCTTCTTGAAGCCTCAAACCGTCCTCCACTGTCTTAATCCTTCTCATAATTTTGGCGTCGTCAGCAAACATTGAGAGGAATGAGTCTATACCCTCTGGGAGATCATTTACGTATATCAGAAACAGGATAGGTCCGAGTACAGAACCCTGTAGGACTCCACTGGTGACTTCACGCCAATCTGAGGTCTCACCCCTCACTGTAACTCTCTGCTTCCTATTGCTTAGGTACTCCTTTATCCACTGGAGCGTCCTACCAGTTACTCCTGCCTGTTTCTCCAGCTTTCATCAGCCTTTTATGGGGTACAGTGTCAAAGGCTTTCCGACAGTCCAAAAAAATGCAGTCCGCTCATCCTTCTCTTTCTTGCTTAATCTTTGTCACCTGATCGTAGAATTCTATTAAGCCTGTAAGGCAAGATTTACCCTCCCTGAACCTATGTTGATGGGT
Organism: Procambarus clarkii; assembly: GCF_040958095.1. Taxonomy (NCBI): domain Eukaryota; kingdom Metazoa; phylum Arthropoda; class Malacostraca; order Decapoda; family Cambaridae; genus Procambarus; species Procambarus clarkii. Next base: position 2,313,154 of record NC_091179.1, read on the forward strand.
AGTCACGAAGTCTCTTCTCTCCAGTTGTGTTACTAGTTTTTTTCTCACAATTTTCTCCATCACCTTGCATGGTATACAAGTTAAGGACACTGGCCTGTAGTTCAGTAACTCTTGTCTGTCACCCTTTTTGTATATTGGGACTACATTAGCCGTCTTCCATATTTTTGGTAGGTCTCCCGTTTCCAGTAACCTACTATACACTATGGAGAGTGGCAAACAAAGTGCTCCTGCACACTCTTTCAATTCCCATGGTGACATTCTGTCCGGCCCAACAGCCTTTCTCACGTCCAGCTCCAATAGGTGCCTCTTAACCTCATCTCTTGTAATTTCGAACCCTTCCAAGGTTGCCTGGTTTGCTGCCACCTCTCCTAACGCCGTGACCTCTCCTTGTTCTATTGTAAAGACATCCTGGAACCTTTTGTTGAATTCTTGACACACCTCTTTGTCGTTCTCTGTGTACCTGTCCTCAACCATTCTAAGTTTCATCACCTGTTCCTTCACTGTTGTTTTCCTCCTGATGTGACTGTGCAGTAGCTTTGGTTCGGTCTTGGCTTTATTAGCCATATCATTTTCATACCTTTTCTCAGCTGCTCTTCTCACACTAACATACTCGTTCCTGGTTCTCTGGTATCTCTCTCTACTTTCTGGTGTTCTGTTATTACGGAAGTTCCTCCACGCCCTTTTGTTCAGCTCCTTTGCTTTCATACGTTCCCTATTAAATTACGGAATCTTCTATTGCTTCTCGGTTTTTTCCTGTCGGGCCGGGATAAACCTGTTTACCACCTCCTGACACTTTTGGGTGACATAGTCCATCATGTCTTGTACGGACTTCTTTCTGAGTTCTGTGTCCCATGGTATATCCCTAAGGAATTTAGTCATCTCCTCATAGTTTCCCTTTCGGTACGCCAGCCCATTGTTTCCCAGTTCTTTTTGGGGGGACATAATTACTAGCTCAACCAGGTACTCAAAGCTCAATACATTATGATCACTCATTCCCAAGGAGGTTTCCAATGTAACTTCCCTTATTTTCAACTCATTTATGGTTAATATCAGATCAAGCAAAGCTGGTTCATCCTCTCTTCTAATTATTGTCGGTCCCTTGACGTGTGGACTTAGAAAGTTTCTTGTTGCCACGTCCAGCAGCTCAGCTCTCTATGTGTCTGGTCCTCCATGTGGGTCTCTGTTTTCCCAATCTATCTTCCCATGGTTGAAGTCTCTCATGATTAGTAGTCGGGAGCCGTTTCTGCTAGCCACAGAAGCTGCTCTCTTATTATGTTTATGGTGGCCATGTTGTTTCTATCATATTCCTCTCTGGGTCTTCTGTCGTTTGGTGGGGGATTATATATGACTACTATTATAATTTTCTGTCCTCAGTTGCTATGGTGCCTGCTATGTAGTCACTGAAACCTTCACAGTTCTGATTAACCATCTCTTCAAAATTCCAATCTTTTCTTATCAGCAAAGCTACACCACCTCCTCCTCTCCCTTCTCTCTCTTTCCTCACTACATAGTAGTCCTGTGGAAACACTTCATTTGTTATGGTTTTTGTTAGCTTTGTTTCTGTGAGTGCTCTTATTTCTGGGTTTTCTTCTAGTGCCCATTCTCTGAGTTCCATTGTTTTATTTGTAATTCCATCTTTGTTAGTGTACATTGCCTTGATCTCACTTTCTTTTGTTCATTTTCTTGTCCTCTTCTTGGTGAGCATTCTGCTGGTGGGGAAAGCGGTTCCCTGGGTGTGAAGATCTGAGATGGTTTGCAGGGTCTCAGAAGATTTTGGGGTGGGGATTTGGGGGTTCAAGGAAAGGGGGGACAGGTAGGGTATTGGGTAAGGAGATAGGGGGGATATGGAGGATACGGGGTGAGGGGAGGAGGGATAGGGAGGGTATGGGATGAAGGGGGACAGGGGGGGGGGGGAAAGGATGGAGGGGGGACATGGTGGGAATGGGGGAGGGGTGACAGGGTCGGATTGGGATGGGGGAGGGGGGAGGGAGGGGGGGGGTGAGCATTTTAGTGGGGGCTGGTAGGGTGAGGGGAAGGGAGGGTTTCTATGCAGAGAGAGTTGTGGTGTTGCCCTCCTCTCTGGTGTTGCTGGGATGCTGGTTGTGGGTTCCCCTCTTGTCTCTGGGACTGTTGTGTTGGGGGCTGTGATTTCCTGGTTTACTCCTCTCTCTCTGTGCTTCCTCCTTGCTTCTGCTGCCCTGGCTCTGTCCTCCTTCGTCCTGTCCCTCTGCAGGAATTCTTTTTTGTATTCCTCCAAATACTGCAGATGCCTCTTTCTTTCTAGAATAACCTCTATTGTGGTCTTGCTTGTAAACACCACCTTTACCTGTCGGTTTCTGTCCTTGTTGTACCAGCCCAACCTGAAAACCTTCTCAATGTTTTGTTCAGCCCCTTCCATCTGTAACCCCTTCAGTATCCCATGTACTGCCTCTCTGGCCTTGCTATTCCATCCCTACCTATTGCATCCTTCCTGGTCTTTGATGCCTACGACTACCACTGATCGTTTTCTTTCCAGCAGCTGACTGGTGCATCTTGCTGATTCCTGTGAGGTAGCTGCTTGCATGGCTACCTCCCTCACTGTGTCCATTGCATTTGAGCTCTTTCTCAGTATTTCCACAAATGTTTCAGGTACAGAGGCATTTTCTTCCAATGCAACATACCCACCTTCCCTTTGGATGATAATCTGATGCTCAGCCTCTTTATTTTTCTCTGTGAGGGTTTTGATCTCCTCCCGTGCTGATGTCAGCTCACTTTGCAGGTTGTTAATTGTAATCCTCATTTCATGCATCTCCCTCCTGAATTCCTCCAAAACTTGGGCTAACATTTCCTTCGTTTGGTCACTGACTATTCCCTGTGTCCCTGTTGCATCCTCCTGCCATCTTGTCCCTTTCCTGATATGTTTTGATAGGGTTAAGCAGGGGGGTGGCAGAGATAGGGGGGGCAGAGAGATAGGGGGGGCAGAGAGATAGGGGGCAGAGAGAGAGAGAAAGAGAGAGAGAGAGAGAGAGAGAGAGAGAGAGAGAGAGAGAGAGAGAGAGAGAGAGAGAGAGAGAGAGAGAGAGAGAGAGAGAGAGAGAGAGAGAGAGAGAGAGAGAGAGAGAGAGAGAGAGAGATAGGGAGAGGGCGAGAAAGGGAGAGAGAGGAGATGAAAGAGGGAGAAGAGGGCAAGAGAGGGAGAGAGGGCAAGAGAGGAAGAGGGCAACAGTGTCCCAACAGGGACACAGAGAGAGAGGGAGGGAGAGAGAACAGAGAGAGCAAGAGAGAGAGAGGGGAAGGATAGGGGTGGGAGGGAGGAGGGAGATTGTATGTCACTCTATCTATGGTGTCCAGTTGACGTGTAGGGGGAAAGGGGGAAGGCGGTGTTACCTTGACTTGCTAATCCCTACACACACAGTACAATTCAGGTCCCAACTTGAGCTCACAGTGAGTTACTGCCTCATTCCCTATCAATCTATCAAGATTACTATTCTATTATCGAATGAAATGCATTATATGTGACTACTATATGATATTAATTAAACCTTGCACACTTGTTGAAGGCTTCAGAGAGAGGGGCATGTACCAGTCACCACCCAACAAGCACAACCAGGCAGTTCCATGGCGGGTCTTCCCACACTGGCCGTCAGGTCATGTCGCTCCACGTGGTTCTCCACACTGTATATGCACCAGTGAGGCCACTAGCTCTACTTTGGTTTCTTTGCTCTATCGCTTGCGATATAACCATGCTACATTGCACCCTGCTTGCTACACACTCCAAGAGGCCAAATACTATGATCTAGCCTTTATACTCCTTCAATGTCCCGAGTATTTGACGAATCTCCGCGGACCTCACTAACATGTGTGTCTCTCTCCGGTGGCGGCCTACTGTGAGAGAGGTGTGGGCTTCTTTGGGACTCTAGCTGGTATAGCACGACGAGGCATGCCATTAATCATAAGGGCTTTAACACCGAGTGCTATTGATTTTGGGAGAAATGTACTTGGTGATTTATCCAGTGGTAAACGAGATGTAAAGAGTGCTGTGAGAAAACATGGTTTTGATGCTCTTAAGAGAGAGGAAAGAAATTGTAACAGGAGGATGAATTAAAAAACTCTCTAGGGGAAAGACTCACTCTTAGCAAACACACGCACACACAAAAATGGGGTCTTGCCTATATAGATCATGTATTTTCACTAACTTAAGCAGTCATACTTTGACTTTCGGGGAATCATGTTGGCAGCTAGTGGAGCTGGGGTGAAAATACCATTAGAATATTATAGCTCCAGTATTATTGATCAATTTCCTAGAAGTAACAAAAATACACAATGTGGAGAGTTCAGTTGCCTCCGCACAACAAATAGACATTCTACCCGTCAACCTACCTATCAATCAGAGTTTGTGGGATAATTATTTAGAATTCTGCATACCTGGCACTCAGGAGGTTTTTTTTTTTAGATCTGGCCAATATTATTAGACTTTAAAATATAATTAACCAAAGATGACGATACCACAAAATTGGAGGAGGATGAATACATGGAATTTGTGAACGGTTTGTCAAATACTATGTTTAAAGGTGTTTAGATTTTCTTAGGGGAGCAGGTGGTTGAAACAAATTCCAATTTTAATTATTGGTCCTTTATTAAATTAATTGCCTCTGTGCCCCATCCTTAAAAATGTCTTCCTTGGGGGTAATTGGGGCCTTTCGTAGGGACTGGAATGATGATGATGGTATAATCACTAATGAATTCACTAATACTTATTTTACCGGAGTAAGTGCCAAGGATAAAAAAATTATTTCCGATTTAAAAAGTCGTGGTTTTTCAATGTATTTTCCCTCTGGTGTTGGCTATAACAACTCTAGATCAATATGTATTAGACAATATTGATGTACCTCTAAGGTTGGAGCTCTCTCCTCATGCTTGGTTGTTAAATACAAGTGTGACCGATGGAGCTAAGTGTTGAATGCATATGGATTATGCTAAATTATGGGTCATGTGGGTTTTCCCCTACCCAAGCGCTTACCTGGCTTTAATTAGTTCACTGTTAGCATCCCCTAACCCTGTAACCTATACCTTCAATAGAGCTATTTCCAAAACGTATGTCCTGGCTGGGACTCAAACTAGTGTCTTAATTGATCAGACTTGGGATCAAGTAATAACCCACAAAATATATATTTTAATTGTTCCAATGAATTATTATGCAAGTCTTCATTAGGGTAATGGTTTATATTTTGAAAATGCAAAGCTGAAAAGTATTGCCGTTAATTTGAACAATACTGCAATTTATCGAATAATAGCGCCTTTATTATGAAACTTTCAAGACATTAAGGTTAGAGCACAACTCACTATTAGCCTATGACACTTTTAATAAGGGGAGATCAATATTCGCCTTTGACTTAAGCACCATTGAAACAAAGGATTCCCCTCCCTGTGGAGAAATCTGGCAACTTGCGTATGGAGCTTGAATTTGGTAGTGGAGTGACATATAATAGACTGGTTTTGCTCTTTGGGGAAACAACCGGTGTTTTATCCTTCGATGGGCAGAGAACTGTTCTATGTGATGTGTGGGATTAAAACATAATGAATTGTCATGATATTAATATAAATTTTAAACATAACCTAGGTGGTCACGTGCATTACCTGGGTTGTTATAATGCAGATGAGATTGAACATTTAAATATCACAACAATGAAACCTATAGTTCTTATAGCTAATATTTTACCATCACACAGTAGAGTATCTATGTGGCATTGGGTAGGTATTTATTTTGATAAAGTAAGTAAGTAATTATCAAAAAGAAGGCACCAAACCGGGAAGGTTATGTAGCACCATCATATGTGCGGGATAATCAGAGGGCGCTAAATATCACCAAGGACGCCAATACGAGAACAGAAACGCATAAGGCGAATGATATCAAAAGTATCCGAGTCACTGAGAATACTAACAAGAGACAAGAGACTGCGAGGGATGGTCGGAAAACAAGACACATGCTCGTCCCGGAAGTCAGGACATTCAACAAGGATATGCACGACCGTAAGAGGGACAATGCAATTAGGACAATAAGGAGCAGGGCGGCGCTCCATCAAGTGACCATGAGTTAAGCAAGTATGGCCAATATGCAACCTCGCCAGAGCCGTTTCTCATCGCCGGTTATGGTGGCATAAGGACGGCCACAAGGACACACAACCTTTAAGAGAATGTAGTTTGTTACCAGAAACAGACGACCAACAAGCCTGCCAATGGGTAAGGATGGAGGAATGGATAACCGGGTAAAAGTCAGAATAAGGAATACCTTTACAAGAGATGGAACAAGAGCGGACAGCTTCCCTGACAGCAGCATCCCCACGCTGATTTAAAGAGACACCAATATGGCTGGGAACCCAACAAAACTCAACCGACTTAAATTTACTGTGAACAAGAAACAGCCAATGCTGTATCTCGACAACCACTGGATGAATCAGATTAAAGGACCCGAGAGCCATGAGGGCACTACGAGAGTCAACAACAACTACAAAGGAAGATTGACAACGAGAGAGCAGAAGACGAAGAGCATAGAGAATAGCATAAAACTCCACTGTGAAGATGCTAGTCTCCGGAGGTAAGCGACACATATAAGTGTGATCAGGAAAAAAACAGAGTAGCCAACATCGTCTGCAGACTTACACCCATCAGTGAAGACGGAAACGGAGTGGGAGTGAGAAGATGAGAAGAAAAGTGCTCAAGGAAAAGGCGTTTTAGAACCGTAGGAGGGGTAAGAACTTTAGTGATGTGGGTCAAGGATGTACAAAACTGCAAAAGAGGAACTCTCCACGGGGGCAAAGAAGGAACAACAACAGGAGGAGAAATATTAGAAATACGAACGGAAAGAGAATCCTGTAAGAGAGATAACTAGACAGAAAGAGGGAGGTGGTGAAGAGGAACAGGTACCACAGGAGGGGTAAAAGTTAAAGCACGAAAGAGGCAAGAGGAAGGATGTTGCAAGGATCGTGCAAGATAGCGAAGACAGTAGCGATCATGGCGGTCCTGGAGAGACAGGAAGCCAGTGTCAACATACAAGCTGAGGACGGGAGTCGAACGAAAGGCACCAGAACTGAGGCGCAACCCAGTATGGTGCAAAGCAACAAGACGGCGAAGAGTAGGAGAAGCAGATGAGTAAGCAGGGCAACCATAATCGAGCTTAGACAGGACGAGAGAGGAATGTAAAGCAAGGAGAGTGCACCTATCCGCTCCCCATTAAGGATGGGACAATACCCGTAGGAGGGCAAGGGCCTTAGAGCACTCAACATGGAGGTAAGAGATATGAGGAGACCAAGACAAACGAGTGTCAAAGAATAACCCCAAAAGCTTTGCGGAATCTTTGTATTCAAGGGGATGACCATAAAGTGACAAAGAGGGACGAAGAACAACGCGTTTCCGAGTAAAAGTCATGGCTCAAGTCTTAGTAGAAGAGAAATTGAAGCCATGATCGGTGGCCCAAGACAACGCGGCATCAATCGCAAGTTGAAGCCGACGTTGAAGGAGAGGCGAATCATCATCCTGACAGCAAAGGGTAAGATCATCGACATAGAGAGTGGAGAAGACGCCAGAAGGAACAGAGGAAAGAAGACCATTGAGGGCAACCAGAAAAAGAGTAGTGCTCAGAATACAACCCTGGGGCACACCTTCGTATTGTTGAAAAGAGGCAGAGAGATCGTTATAGGGAAGTTGAAGACGAGTGCAGAAATCGAAAGGACGAGATTCAAGGACAGGTTTACGAAGAAGGAAAGATTGGGGAAGATGAAGACCAGAGCTAACAGAAGAAAAGTGGGAACCCAGTTTGGTAGCAACCTGCAACGGGTCCGCCACAAGAGTACCATGGAGGTGAAGGACCGGTGATACATCGGGAACGAACTTACCTGCTATCTTGCGGATACGTTTCCAGATCTGTGGCAGAGGAGTTTCGGACGTAATGGTGGAGACATAAGATGTCCATCATTCACGTTTAGCCATACGGATGGCCCTACGGGCCACTGCACTCGCCTTCCGAAAAAAAAAAAAGAATCGGCCGTCTGCCGACGGCGGTGTCTCTTCCAGGCTGCACGCTTACAGCAGACAGCCCGAGCACAATCTGCATTCCACCAGGGAACACACTTCCGTGGACCCCGAGAGGAAGAGCAAGGAATAGAGCGGAGGGCAGCGTCGAAGACAGTGTCATGAAAAAGGAGGAGAGAGCGAGGGAGAGCTGGCAGAAGGGAGGGGTCAGAGAGAGCAGCACTGAGGGTAAATAGGTTCCAGTCCGTTTTAGCAACCTGCCACCTAGGGAAGGAGAGGGGAGGGCGAAAAGAGAAAAAGGTAACAAGGATGGGGAAATGGTCACTGCCATGGAGGTCATCAAGAACCTGCCACGTGAAATCTAAGTAAAGAGAAGAGGAGCAAAGAGAAAGATCAAGACAGGAAAGGGTGCGAGTCCGAGAGTCCAAATGCGTGGGCTCACCAGAATTCAGAAGAGACAGGGAAGAAGAGTGGATAAACGGCTCAAGAAGGCGACCTCGGGTGTTCGTCAGAACATCACCCCAAAGGAAATGACGACAATTGAAATCACCCAGCAGGAGCACAGGCTCCGGCAAGGAGTCCAGTAGGTGTTTCAGATCAGAAGAGAAAGCGGGACACTCGGGGAAGGGGGGGAGATAAATGGAACAATCTGTGTACCATTTCCCCACAAAGATACGAGTAGCAGAACAATGGAGAGGTGAAGAAAAAAGTAAGGGGACAAAGGGAACATCAGAGCGAATCAAGAGAGCAAAAGATATTAGGAGCCCCAGCTGTTGCTGGTGGGGGGGGAGAGAGAAAGGAATAGCCACGAAAGCGACCAGGACGAGCACCGAGCATCGGCTCCTGGAAACAGACACAAAGGGGCGAAAACCGCGAAATCAGAAGTTGCCATTCAAGGAAATTGGCGAAATAACCTCGAACGTTCCATTGAAGAATAGACATTGACGAGAGGAGAAAGGACAACAACAGAGAACAAGGAAGAAACAAAGGCGAAAGAGCAACATAGCACGTTAAAGAAGATCAGGGTTGGGATCAGGGTCAGCAAAGTCAGGGTTAAGGGGCATGGGTAAACTGAGCAAAGACGGAGGGAGGGAGGGAAGCGGGAGAACAGACCAGAGGTGGATGGGCGGGGTCTGGAGGAGGAGGAGGAAGAGGAGGAGACAACCGAGAGGAGCTGTCAAGGACAGCAGCAGGAAGAGGGGGAGTAGACAGAGGGGAGTGCACCTCAGCAAGGGCATCAACTGAGAGGGAAGCGGGGGCCATAGAAACCTCCATAGCAGGAAAAGGGGGCGAAACCACCGAAATGGGAGGGGAAGGAGCGATAAAGTCAGTAGTAGGGGCCGAGGAAGAAAGTGATGGCCTTCCTACCCGCCGGGGAGGAGGAAGGAGAGGAGCCAGGCTTACGCTTCTGACTTAAAGAGACCGGCGTCCCAGCAACTTTGTTCCGGGCAACGGATTCCAGCGTCTTAACAGGAGAAGCTGAACGAGAGCACACACGACGGCCGTTAGGAGAGCAATGGACATCAGCCTGCACCAACAGGCAGTGGGGAGAGTCAAGAGACGGAGGAGAAAGATGGGAAGGAGGATCGGAGGGAGACGAGGAAGAAGACACAGGAGACATGACAGATCGGGTAGAAAGAAAGGGAACTCCAGACAGAGGACCAGGAGGGGGACCCTTCAGGACAGAACTCAAAGGAACAGAGGAGGGGGCAGTGGGCATATCAGGGTCCAAGGCCCGGAAACGGTTGCGAGTCTTAGGAAGGTGGGAAGGACGAGTAGAGGAAGAGCGCAACACGCGAGCAAAAGAGACGTTATCATAAGGCGGGAGCTGGCGAACCTGGTGCCTCGCCTCAGGAAAAGGTAAACACTCCCGGTGCTTCAAGTTGAGGATGGCTGCCTCAAGCTTGAAATGGATACACGCATAGGAGAAGGTAGCCCAGCAAACACAAAACGTTGTAGACACCTTCACAAAAGTTTCAACATGGTTGTGGGGAGAGATAATTTTCATGTGTGGTTCAACAAGCACATGAGCAACCTTTAACCCAAGAATGGTTAAAGTATTTCTTTATGTAATACGGCAAATGCTGCCTTTTCTTACACAAGCTTCACCTTTATTTATTAAAAAAATATTTTGTTCATGTTTAAATATTAAATTTATGTACATTATACATATAAATTGTGAATGCTGTGTCTTAGTTATATGAAAGGTGTGCGAAAAATTTACTTTTTATTATGATCTTGTCAAAAATTGTTTTATAACCCTGTTTGCTAAATGATGTATTCAGTAATACTGTTTTTATGTTTAAATTATATTTTGGTACTTTATGCATAATACATCAACATAAATGGAAAATGTTGCTGCATAGGTGTATGAAGGACACACCCAACATTTAATCTACCATTTTTTTTTTAATAAAAAATTAGAGTGCAAAAAATACTTCTTTATCACAGGCATCTGTATTATAGTAGATTTTACATTAAATATCACTGAAGTACAAATAGGTGAGTACATCTAGGTAGGTACAACTATATGAGTGAAACTAGGAGAGTACATGTAGTTAGGTGAGTACCCCTTGGTGAACACTGCTAGATGAATACAAGTAGGTGAGTACAACTACATGAGAACAACTAGGAGAGTACATGTAGGTGAGTACAACTTGGTGAACAACTAGGAGAGTACATGTAGGTGAGTACAACTTGGTGAACAACTAGGAGAGTACATGTAGGTGAATACAACTTGGTGAACACTGTTAGATGAATACAAGTAGGTGAGTACAACTGCATGAGAACAACTAGGGAAGTGCATGTAGGTAAGTTCAACTTGGTGACCACTGTTAGGTGAATACACGTTGGTGAGCACAACTTGGTGAGCACTGTTAGGTGAATACAAGTAGATGAGTACAACTTGGTGAGCACTGTTAGGTGAGTAACCTACTCACGAGAGCTAAAACGAGAGCAACTAGTGCAATGCCAGTACAACAGACACACTAGTCCCCACTAGCATGGTGTACAATGCCAGTACAACTGACACACTAGTCCCCACTAGTATGGTGTACAATGCCAGTACAACTGACACACTAGTCCCCACTAGCATGGTGTACAATGCCAGTACAACTGACACACTAGTCCCCACTAGCATGGTGTACAATGCCAGTACAACTGACACACTAGTCCTCACTAGCATGGTGTACAATGCCAGTACAACTGACACACTAGTCCCCACTAGGATGGTGTACAATGCCAGTACAACTGACACACTAGTCCTCACTAGCATGGTGTACAATGCCAGTACAACTGACACACTAGTCCTCACTAGCATGGTGTACAATGCCAGTACAACTGACACACTAGTCCCCACTAGCATGGTGTACAATGCCAGTACAACTGACACACTAGTCCTCACTAGCATGGTGTACAATGCCAGTACAACAGACACACTAGTCCTCACTAGCATGGTGTACAATGCCAGTACAACTGACACACTAGTCCTCACTAGCATGGTGTACAATGCCAGTACAACTGACACACTAGTCCTCACACCACACACTGTGTGTGTGTAAGTGTAGCTGGTTGAAGGTGTAGTCGTGTGTGGGTGTTGTTGTACTTTTTGTTGTACTCACCTAGTTGTGCTTGCGGGGGTTGAGCTCTGGCTCTTTGGTCCCGCCTCTCAACCATCAATCAACAGGTGTACAGGTTCCTGAGCCTACTGGGCTCTATCATATCTACACTTGAAACTGTGTATGGAGTCAGCCTACACCACATTGCTTCCTAATGCATTCCATTTGTCAACCACTCTGACACTAAAAACGTTCTTTCTAATATCTCTGTGGCTCATTTGGGCACTCAGTTTCCACCTGTGTCCCATAGTGCATGTCCCCCTTGTGTTAAATAGCCTGTCGTTATCAACCCTGTCGATTCCCTTGAGAATCTTGAATGTGGTGATCAAGTCCCCCCTAACTCTTCTGTCTTCCAACGAAGTGAGGTTCAATTCCCGTAGTCTCTCCTCATAGCTCATACCTCTCAGCTCGGGTACTAGTCTGGTGGCAAACCTTTGAACCTTTTCCAGTTTAGTCTTATGCTTGACTAGATATGGACTCCATGCTGGAGCCGCATACTCCAGAATTGGTCTGACATATGTGGTATATAATGTTCTGAAAGATTCCTTACACAAGTTTCTAAAGGCCGTTCTTATGTTAGCCAACCTGGCATATGCTGCTGATGTTATCCTCTTGATATGAGCTTCAGGGGACAGGTCTAGCGTGATATCAACCCCCAAGTCTTTCTCTCTCTCTGACTCTTGAAGTATTTCATCTATCAAGTGATACCTTGTATCTGGTCTCCTGCTTCCTACCCCTATCTTCATTACATTACATTTGCTTGGATTAAACTCTAACAGCCATTTGTTCGACCATTCCTGCAGCTTGTCCAGGTCTTTTTGAAGCCTTAAGCTGTCCTCCTCTGTCTTAATCCTTCTCATAATTTTGGCGTCGTCAGCAAACATTGAGAGGAATGAGTCTATACCCTCTGGGAGATCATTTACGTATATCAGAAACAGAATAGGTCCAAGTACAGAGCCCTGTGGGACTCCACTGCTGACTTCACGCCATTCTGAGGTCTCACCCCTCACTATAACTCTCTGCTTCCTATTGCTTAGGTACTCTCTTATCCACTGGAGCGCCCTACCAGTTACTCCTGCCTGTTTCTCCAGCTTATGCATCAACCTTTTATGGGGTACTGTGTGAAAGGCTTTCCGACAGTCCAAAAAAATGCAGTCCGCCCATCCTTCTCTTTCTTGCTTAATCTTTGTCACCTGATCGTAGAATTCTATCAAGCCTGTAAGGCAAGATTTACCCTCCCTGACCCCATGTTGATGGGTTGTCACGAAGTCTCTTCTCTCCAGATGTGTTACTAGGTTTTTTCTCACAATCTTCTCCATCACCTTGCATGGTATACAAGTTAATTTAAGGACACTGGCCTGTAGTTCAGTGCCTCTTGTCTGTCACCCTTTTTAAATATTGGTACTACATTAGCAGTCTTCCATACTTCTGGTAGGTCTCCCGTTTCCAGTGACCTACTATACACTATGGAGAGTGGCAAGCAAAGTGCTCCTGCACACTCTTTCAATACCCATGGTGAGATTCCATCCGGCCCAACAGCTTTTCTCACATCCAGCTCCAATAGGTACTTCTTGACCTCATCTCTTGTAATTTCGAACCTTTCCAAGGTCACCTGGTTTGCTGCCACCTCTCCTAGCGCCGTGACTTCTCCCTGTTCTATTGTAAAGAACTCCTGGAATCTTTTGTTGAGTTCTTCACACACCTCTTTGTCATTCTCCGTGTACCTGTCCTCGCCCACCCTAAGTTTCATCACCTGTTCCTTCACTGTTGTCTTCCTCCTGATGTGACTGTGTAGTAGCTTTGGTTCGGTCTTGGCTTTATTAGCTATATCATTTTCATACCTTTTCTCAGCTGCTCTTCTCACACTAACATACTCGTTCCTGGTTCTCTGGTATCTCTCTCTACTTTCTGGTGTTCTGTTATTACGGAAGTTCCTCCATGCTCTTTTGTTCAGCTCCTTTGCTTTCATACATTCCCTATTAAACCACGGATTCTTCCTTTGCTTCTCTGTTTTTTCCTGTTGGGCTGGGACAAACCTGCTTATAGCCTCCTGACATTTTTAGGTGACATAGTCAAAGTCAAAGACATAGTCCTGACATTTTGGGTGTAATCGTGTGTGAGTGTAGTCGTTAGTGGGTGTAGTTGTGTGTGAGTGTAGTCGTGTGTGGGTGTAGTCGTGTGTGAGTGTAGTCGTGTGTGGGTGTAGTCGTGTGTGAGTGTAGTCGTGTGTGGGTGTAGTCGTGTGTGAGTGTAGTCGTGTGTGGGTGTAGTCGTGTGTGAGTGTAGTCGTGTGTGGGTGTAGTCGTGTGTGAGTGTAGTCGTGTGTGGGTGTAATCGTGTGTGAGTGTAGTCGTGTGTGGGTGTAGTCGTGTGTGGGTGTAATCGTGTGTGGGTATAGTCGTGTGTGAGTGTAGTCGTGTGTGAGTGTAGTCGTGTGTGAGTGTAGTCGTGTGTGAGTGTAATCATGTGTGGGTGTAGTCGTGTGTGAATGTAGTCGTGTGTGAGTGTAGTCGTGTGTGAGTGTAGTCGTGTGTGAGTGTAGTCGTGTGTGAGTGTAGTCGTGTGTGGGTGTAGTCGTATTGTGTGAGTGTAGTCGTGTGTGAGTGTAGTCGTGTGTGGGTGAAATCGTGTGTGGGTGTAGTCGTGTGTGAGTGTAGTCGTATGTGAGTGTAGTCGTGTGTGAGTGTAGTCGTGTTACGGCCCTCTCGGGTCGCAACTGGGTTCTTACTCTGATGTTGTTAGAGGAAGGATATCCGGCCCCAAGCCAGTAGTGGCTTTCAAGGGATGTGATCCACAACGCAAGTAAATTAAAAGGGGGAAGGGAAAGAAAGGCAAAAACTTAAGATTATAATTAATACCTTCACCAATAAATATATATAAGAAGATTACACGGGGGGGGGGGGGGGGGGTATAAACACTGCACAGGGGTATTATCTACACTGTCGTCTTCTTCTGAAGACTCTGGATCTTCTCGGTGCCAAGTTCTCGGTGCTCTCGTGGCCTCACGACGAATCCTTCGAAAAGCTGAGTCTACCCCGGCCACAGGCCAGCCAAAACACAGTTCCACTGGGGGCACCGCCGTGGAGGCCGTCAACCACAAGTCCAGCAGACTGCTGGCAGGTTCCGGATCAGCAACGCTGGTCAGGCCACTCCACGAGCGATACTAGGGTAGCGCCCTAGTCAGGAGCCTCGTGTGATACCACAGATCACTCTCCTGTCCACAATACCCCAGTGGTTAATCGTCTCCACCAGTCAGTCCCGGGTACGACAATCCTTCAACTGCCACTTCACTGGCAGGGTAACACCACAGTGTTCATCCGGGAGGCGACTCACAGCTGCTGCAGCAAAACACTTGGTGTCGAGACGGCTGCCTTGGGTAGACTGACTCAACTTCCCTTACAGCAGTCCCAGGTCGACTCTGTAAGCAGACACATCATCAATAACAGGGACACACTAAAGCACCTCACTTACAGGCTCAGACACAAACGCCCGACGTATCCACTACATAGATTACGTTGTCGTCTGAGCACCACCTCACCAGAGGTCAGCAGCAGCTGTGTTGTGAGCTGAACAGGACTGGAAACTGGCCCTCGTGGCCAGTACACCTCGTCCTCACCAGGTGTCGTCGTCCATTTGGAGGAGGTTTCGGGAGCTGACCCACAGATGGCGTGGTCGTCACTGCTCCAGGCTCGGACGCTGGATCCGGGTCCGTAACAAGTCGTGTGTGGGTGTAGTCGTGTGCGAGTGTAGTCGTGTGTGGGTGTTGTCGTGTGCGAGTGTAGTCGTGTGTGGGTGTAGTCGTGTGTGAGTGTAGTCGTGTGCGGGTGTAATCGTGTGTGAGTGTAGTCGTGTGTGGGTGTAGTCGTGTGTGGGTGTAGTCGCGTGTGAGTGTAGCCGTCTGTGGGTGTAATCGTGTGTGAGTGTAGTCGTGTGTGGGTGTAGTCGTGTGTGAGTGTAGTCGTGTGTGGGTGTAGTCGTGTGTGGGTGTAGTCGTGTGTGAGTGTAGTCGTGTGTGGGTGTAGTCGTGTGTGGGTGTAGTCGTGTGTGAGTGTAGTCCTGTGTGTGGGTGTAGTCGTGTGTGA
Organism: Procambarus clarkii; assembly: GCF_040958095.1. Taxonomy (NCBI): domain Eukaryota; kingdom Metazoa; phylum Arthropoda; class Malacostraca; order Decapoda; family Cambaridae; genus Procambarus; species Procambarus clarkii. Next base: position 2,328,860 of record NC_091179.1, read on the forward strand.
GTGTAGTCGTGTGTGGGTGTAGTCGTGTGTGAGTGTAGTCGTGTGTGAGTGTAGTCGTGTGTGAGTGTAGTCGTGTGTGGGTGTAGTCGTGTGTGAGTGTTGTGTGTGAGTGTAGTCGTGTGTGAGTGTAGTCGTGTGTGGGTGTAGTCGTGTGTGGGTGTAGTCGTGTGTGAGTGTTGTGTGTGAGTGTAGTCGTGTGTGAGTGTAGTCGTGTGTGGGTGTAGTCGTGTGTGGGTGTAGCCAGTTGAGGGTGTTGTCGAGTGTGGATGTAGCCGGGTGTGTGTGTAGCTGGTCGAGGGTGTAGTCATGTGTGGGTGTAGCCGGGTGAGGGTGTAGTTGTGTGTGGGTGTGTTGCCGGGTGTGGGTGTAGCCGGATGAGGGTGTAGCAGGATGAGGGTGTAGCCAGATGAGGGTGTAGCCGCTTGAGGGTGTAGCCGCTTGAGGGTGTAGCATGTTGATTGTGTAGCCGGGTGAGGGTGTAGCCAGGTGAGGGTGTAGCAGATTGAGGGTGTAGCCGGTTGTGGGTGTAGCTGATTGAGGGTGTAGCAGGGTGAGAGAGTAGCCAGGTGAGGGTGTAGCCAGGTGAGGGTGTAGCAGATTGAGGTTGTAGCAGGGTGAGAGAGTAGCCGAGTGAGGGTGAAGCAGGGTGAGTGTGTAGCCAGGTGAGGGTGTAGCAGGGTGAGAGTGTAGCCGGGTGAGGGTGTAGCAGGGTGAGAGTGTAGCAGGACGAGAGTGTAGCTGGGTGAGGGTGAAGCAGGGTGAGTGTGTAGCCAGGTGAGGGTGAAGCAGGGTGAGGGTGTAGCCAGGTGAGGGTGTAGCTGGGTGAGAGAGTAGCCGGGTGAGGGTGTAGCAGGGTGAGAGTGTAGCCGGGTGAGGGTGAAGCAGGGTGAAAGTGTAGCCGGGTGAGGGTGTAGCAGGGTGAGAGAGTAGCCGGGTGAGGGTGTAGCAGGGTGAGAGAGTAGCCAATTGAGGGTGTAGCAGGGTGAGAGAGTAGCCGGGTGAGGGTGTAGCAGGGTGAGAGTGTAGCCGGGTGAGGGTGTAGCAGGGTGAGAGAGTAGCCGGGTGAGGGTGTAGCAGGGTGAGAGAGTAGCCGGGTGAGAGTGAAGCAGGGTGAGAGAGTAGCCGGGTGAGGGTGTAGCAGGGTGAGAGTGTAGCCAGGTGAGGGTGAAGCAGGGTGAAAGTGTAGCCGGGTGAGGGTGTAGCAGGGTGAGAGAGTAGCCGGGTGAGGGTGTAGCAGGGTGAGAGAGTAGCCAAGTGAGGGTGTAGCAGGGTGAGAGAGTAGCCGGGTGAGGGTGTAGCAGGGTGAGAGTGTAGCCGGGTGAGGGTGTAGCAGGGTGAGAGAGTAGCCGGGTGAGGGTGTAGCAGGGTGAGAGAGTAGCCGGGTGAGGGTGAAGCAGGGTGAGAGAGTAGCCGGGTGAGGGTGTAGCAGGGTGAGAGTGTAGCCAGGTGAGGGTGAAGCAGGGTGAGTGTGTAGCCGGGTGAGGGTGAAGCAGGGTGAGTGTGTAGCTGGGTGAGGGTATAGCAGGGTGAGTGTGTAGCCGGGTGAGGGTGAAGCAGGGTGAGTGTGTAGCCAGGTGAGGGTGTAGCAGGGTGAGTGTGTAGCCGGGTGAGGGTGAAGCAGGGTGAGAGTGTAGCCGGGTGTGAGTGTAGCCGGGTGATGGTGTAGCCGGGTGAGGGTGTAGCCGGGTGAGGGTGTAGCAGGGTGAGAGTGTAGCCGGGTGTGAGTGTAGCCGGGTGAGGGTGTAGCCGGGTGAGGGTGTAGTAGGGTGCGAGTGTAGCCGGGTGTGAGTGTAGCTGGGTGAGGGTGTAGCCGGGTGAGGGTGTAGCAGGGTGCGAGTGTAGCCGGGTGTGAGTGTAGCTGGGTGAGGGTGTAGCCGGGTGAGGGTGTAGCAGGGTGAGAGTGTAGCCGGGTGTGAGTGTAGCCGGGTGATGGTGTAGCCGGGTGAGGGTGTAGCAGGGTGAGAGTGTAGCCGGGTGTGAGTGTAGCCGGGTGAGGGTGTAGCCGGGTGAGGGTGTAGCAGGGTGCGAGTGTAGCCGGGTGTGAGTGTAGCTGGGTGAGGGTGTAGCCGGGTGAGGGTGTAGCAGGGTGAGAGTGTAGCCGGGTGTGAGTGTAGCCGGGTGATGGTGTAGCCGGGTGAGGGTGTAGCAGGGTGAGAGTGTAGCCGGGTGTGAGTGTAGCCGGGTGATGGTGTAGCCGGGTGAGGGTGTAGCAGGGTGAGAGTGTAGCCGGGTGTGAGTGTAGCCGGGTGAGGGTGTAGCCGGGTGAGGGTGTAGCAGGGTGAGAGTGTAGCCGGGTGTGAGTGTAGCCGGGTGATGGTGTAGCCGGGTGTGGGTGTAGCCGGGTGAGGGTGTAGCCGGGTGAGGGTGTAGGCGGGTGAGGGTGTAGCGGGTGTGTGTAGACGAGTAGAGCCATAAAGATTAAGAGGCTGGGTGAACTCTCACAGGATGCGGTCAAACCGTCAGTGTTTCCATCCAATGTGCAATATTTTGGTTTATTAATATATCTTAGTAATATTTGTACATTTGTTCCAACTTATATAACAAGACTGCAAGGAAAATAGTTATTACACAGTATAAAATGATTATCTTGCTATAAATTACTTATGTTGGGATAAAAGTTAAAATAAATTTGTACATAAAAATGGCAGCCGAGCAATACGGACAAGTTACCGGCAGGTCAAACTGTCCCCCTCAGTGTGTCTCCAGCCCTGACAGGACACTAACACACCCTCATCTGGTTGGTAAGAACTGAACACCACCACTACCACCCCACCAACAACATCACCCTCTCAACACCACACCACCTAACACCCCCTCCCAACACCACACCACCACCAACACCCCCCCTCTCAACACCACACCACCACCAACACCACCCTCCCAACACCACACCACCCAACACCCCCCTCTCAACACCACACCACCCAACACCCCCTCCCAACACCCTCCTCTCAACACCACACCACCCAACACCCTCCTCTCAACACCACACCACCCAACACCCCCTCTCAACACCACATCACCCAGCACCCCCTCTCAACACCATACCACCACCAACACCACCCTCTCAACACAACACCACCCAACACCCCCCCTCTCAACACCACAACACCACCAACACCCCCTCTCAACACCACACCACCACCAACACCACCCTCTCAACACCACACCACCCAACACCCCCTCTCAACACCACACCACCCAACACCCCCTCTCAACACCACACCACCACCAACACCCTCCTCTCAACACCACACCACCCAACACCACACCACCCAACACCCCCTCTCAACACCATACCACCACCAACACCACCTTCTCAACACCACACCACCCAACACCCCCCCTCTCAACACCATACCACCACCAACACCACCCTCTCAACACCACACCACCCAACACCTCCCTCTCAACACCACACCACCCAACACCCCCCTCTCAACACCACACCACCCAACACATCCTCTCAACACCACCCAACACACCCTCTCAACACCACACCACCCACCACCCTGCTCTCAACACCACACCACCCAACACCTCACTCTCAACACCACACCACCCAACACCACACCACCCAACACCACACCACCCAACACCTCCTCTGAACACCTCACCACCCACCACTCCCTCTCAACACCACACCACCCACCACCCCCCCCTCTCAACACCACACCACACCACCCAACACCCCCCTGTCAACACCACACCACCCAACACCCCCCCCTCTCAACACCACACCACACCACCCAACACCCCCCTGTCAACACCACACCACCCAACACCCCCTCCCAACACCACACCACCCACCACCCCCACCCCCCTCTCAACACCACAACACCACCCAACACCACACCACCCACCACCCCCCCTCTCAACACCACACCACCCACCACACCCCCTCTCAACACCACACCACCCAACACCTCCCTCTCAACACCTCACCACCCTACACCACCCTCTCAACACCACACCACCCAACACACCCTCTCAACAATACACCACCCAACACACCCTCTCAACACCACACCACCCAACACCTCCCTCTCAACACCACACCACCCAACACCACCCTCTCAACACCACACCACCCAACACACCCTCTCAACACCACACCACCCAACACCCCCTCTCAACACCACACCATCCAACACACCCTCTCAACACCACACCACCCAACACACCGTCTCAACACTACACCACCCAACACCTCCCTCTCAATACCACACCACCTAACACCCCCCTCTCAACACCACACCACGCAACACCCCCCATCATCACTACCACCCAACACCCCCTCTCAACACCACACCACTCAACACCCCCTTCTCAACACAACACCCAACTCCCCTTCTCACCACAACACCACCCAACACCAACACCACCACAACCACATCATAACCACCTCTACCACCAGCAGTACCATACTACCACTACCACACCACCAATAGCACACCACCACTACCACAACTACATCACCATAACCACTCTATCACTACCACCCCTATCACAACTAACATTGCTACCTCAACTAGAACCACTACCACAACTACACTACCACTGCTCCCACTTCAACACTACCACTACCACCACAACCACACTACCACAATTTCACCAGTACCACCACTACCACCACAACCACACTACCACATCACCACTACCACATCACCACTACCACACTACCACTACCAGCAGTACCACACTACCACTACCAGCAGTACCACACTATGACCACCTCACACCACTACCACACCACCGCTACCACACTACCACTACCACAGCACCACTTCCACATTATCACTATCGTCATTACACTATCATACCACCAGTTTCACACCACCTCTACAAACCTACCACTGTCACTCTACCATTTCCACCACTACCACACCACTACTACCCCACCACGACTACCACACCACCACTACCACACCACGACTACCACACCACCACTACCACACCAATACAACCTCACCACAGTAGTAGGGATGGCAACGCACAGGTAACTTTTTTGGGGGGGGAAAAAGTTACCTGTGTGAGCCATGGTTTTCAGGTCCAAAGGGGAAAAAGTTACCTGTGTGAGCCATGGTTTTCAGGTCCAAAGGGGAAAAAGTTACCTGTGTGAGCCATGGTTTTCAGGTCCAAAGGGGAAAAAGTTACCTGTGTGAGCCATGGTTTTCAGGTAAATTTAGAAATTTGTGTTTGTGAGCCAGGGTTTTTCAGGCGAATTTTTCAGTCACAGATTTTAGAAGTAAGGATTTCTTATGATGAAAATAATTTCCGAGACATAGAAGTTTGTTAAGGGCTTATGGAGAAATTCAAATATCGTGTGTAGCGCTTTAGGGTTTCCAGGAGAACTCTACGGACATATTTTACCTGTTTTCAACTTACAAAATCGTCTATGTAAGCCATAGTTTTTCATGTAAATTTAGAAAGTTACCTGTGTGAGCCAGGGTTTTCAGGTCTCGTACCTCACACCCCCTCCCTCCCCCTTACTTCGCAATCTCTCGCGTCACCTTTATTTACCTTACGCCCAGCCAGCCAGACGCTTCTTGTAGGTCTCCTCTTATCATATCTTATCTTATCTTCTCCATAATAATATCTGGACCGTCCCTCCTCTCTCTCTCTCCTCTTCATATTATTCCCTCTTCCTATTTTTCTGACATACTAATGTTTTATTCCTTTTTCATTAACCAGTCAGTTTTATACAAATCAACCGAAGCATCTCAATGTAACCTTTAATACTGAAACTGCCTCCGAGACTAACTAAGCTGGCCCCAGCTACATGCCCCAGGCTATCTGCCCGAGGCAATCATCACCTGATTACCTGCCCAGTCATCTACCAGTCATTGTCAGCGTTCGCCACCGTAATAATTTATATATATACATTAGGCGTTAATAAAACTTATTTATTTATTTATAATTTATTTAGTCATCTAATTCATAGTTTACACAATTTATAATAAAAGAGTTTATTCCCAGTATTCGCCAATCATTCTCGCTATTAATAAAACAGCCAAACGCTCACTCAGGGGCACACTATCGTTATTACGCTCATTCAGGGGCCCCCTCAGATTGCCTAAGTCTCAGAGGCCTACACTTTCAGTCAACATTCAATCTTCATCCTGTTCACAAGGTTCCCCCAGTCTAGTCATATCATCATGTCAGTGTGTCCTCTGTGCCTGTCTCCTCTCAACAACGAAATCGTGCATGTGTGTCAAACTCAGTGTTTAACATGCCTAGGTGAAATGTCTATCAACGCTCTTCAAGAATGCAGACTGTACTGTATAGGATGCAACGGGCCTACACCGCCTGGACATTTTGACGTAACCTGTGCCAGCTGTGGACAACTCTATTGTGCAAATCGTAAGTACCTCTTTTTCTCGCACATTCAATAAACTTTCAAAGAAAATATATATCTGAAACATATATACATACATACAGACAGTCAATTTATATATATTATTCTTATTTCAGTTCATGGTTCTACTTCCTGCCCATACTGTCGTTGGTCCGTTAACCGAGAACCTCCCACCGATGCCAGAAACGTCATTGAACCTCCACCCAAACGCCGTCGCATCATAAATAACCGTACGTTTTCACAATAATTTTCGTAATTTAAAAAGTTAATAATTGTATATTTTAACAAGTGTATAAACAAGTAATAAGTACTCATACAGAAAAATGTTTCCATTACAGGAGTTCCTATTCGTGATCAAGAGAATCTCATACTTGGTGGAATCAACATCCCAGCTCGTAAGTAATATTATTATTTATCTGTAATTCAGTTTTTCCTCTTATTTAGACTTTTTGTTTTTCCTCTTAATAATAAATCCTCTTATTTACACGATATTTTCCTCTTAAAGTTACAAACATTGTTTTCCTATTAAGGTTTTCAAATCCTCTTAATGTTTTCAAATTTGCTTTCCTCTTAATGTTTATTCATTGCTAATATTATGTTACAGAATCGCCCCTGGATTCAACCCAACCCTCTGAGTGGAGCACGCCTGTACGCAGTCAACCCCAGCTGTCCCAGGAACTAGATGAAGATGCACCAGACGGCAACCAGCAGGCATCCTCAGATGAAGAAGAAGAAGACAATCAACCCCCTGTTCATGACATATCAGATGAAGAAGTCAACGCTCCAGATTCCCCAGAGGTACTTAACTTAGATAACGTTGTTCCGCGAGTGTTAGAAGTCATACCATTTCGAAGGATCATTCTCAAGACATTCGTTCTCCATTCCCAGTCATTTAGACGCCGACCCCAGCTTATATATAAATAGGTATATTGAATTTTTTATAGAATATATAGACAATCAGTTCAGACAAATACAGGAAGAATTCCCTCCCTCATTTCACATTTACCCTGATGTAAGCCTAATTTTGCAAAAACTTAATCATGCCGACGATCAATATGAAATATTAGATGAAGTATTTTCAATTAGAGGAGAAACTCAGACTGTTACACAGGAAGAGGTGGAAGTTCTTGTAAATTCATGGGTTGACGAAATGTCTGCTAAAATTGACGAATGCCTAAAAAATGTCCAATCCTCAAGTGTAGGAATTCATTCCATGTCAGGCTTTGCCATTAATTTTTCATATATTCGCCACCCTATGCACCTTGGATCTTACGTACCATATCCTGCAAAATTAAGGGGTAAAGAATCAGTATTTAATCCTGAAAGTGAAGGAGATGAGTGTTTGTTACAGTGCATTGCCGCGTATAAAAACTTAGCATTGGGCAGGACTATGCATAACGTTAGACGACATTACAAAAGCCTTCGATGGTGTAGAAGATTCGTAGTATGGGCAGATGAAATCAGATTCCCCGTATCATTTGATAACCTTAAGAAAATAGAGAAGCTTAACAAAATTTCTATTTATATTTATACAGTAACTCATGAAAGTAACAGATACTATCTTAGTTTAGCTAGGAAAAGCCAGGAAAAGTATGCCGATAAAGTCCCTTTGTTGTTATTAGAAGGCAAGCATCTCTGTCTGATCAAGGATTTTGATAAATTTGTAAAGAGTATTAACCACCACTCTGGAAGGATTCCTGACACTCATAAATTCTGTAAAATTTGCCTTTTGCATGCTCCCATAGATGAAATTCAGGCTCACGAAGAGTCATGCACTGTATCCCAAGTATTTTCGTTCTATAACGCTAATGATAAAATCAGTTTTAAAAATTACGGTAGGACCTATAGCCCAACTCACACCGCCTATTACGATTTTGAATGTCTATTAGACCGTCAAAATCCTAGAGGCATGGTGGAATGTAAGCATAAAGCAATTGCTTATGCTTACATGATTTTAGACAGGGAATTCAATGTCGTAGAAACGTATTCATACGTAGGTCCAGACGCGGTCAATCATTTTATTACAAAGCTAGAAGCCTCATGGAATGCTATTCATGCTCAGCTCCCCAACTTCCCTAAGAACTTGTCTAGAGAACAGGAAAGAATGTTTCAAAGACAAAATACGTGTCAATTGTGTCATCAAACTTTCAAGGATAAGAAAGATAAACATAGACATCATAATCATGCTATTCAGGAAAATAATTACTTAGGTGCTTATTGTGCTCGTTGCAATTTACAATGTAAAAATGCTCGTAGATACTTGACCACATTTTCCCATAATGCTGCCTATGATCTGGGAATTATACTTAAAGAACTGTCCAAAAATCCTCACCGCGATGTAGAAATTCTAACCAAGGAAGGATTGAAATTTATGCAAGTTATCATAGGTAAACTTAAATTCCTAGATAGCCTAGCTCTCCTTAATGGGTCATTAGGAACCTTAGCAAGCGAGCACGTTGCCGGTAAGAAAGCCACCAAGTACACTAGTAACCAAGTAACACATACTAAATGGCGTATCCGATGAAGCTAAAGCTCTGTTAATTAAAGGTAAACAAAGCCTATGTTATGATTATATTTCTTCCATGGACGTATTAGACGAACCTCAGCTCCCTTCGCGAGATAAGTTTTACAATGTTTTACATGATGCTCCACTGTCTGAAGAAGATTATAACAATGCTCTTAAAGTATTTAATTTAGGGAACTGTACAAACATCAAGGATTACCTCATGTTATATTTAAAAGTTGACGTGGGAATGCTAGTTGATATATTTACACTTTGGCGAACATCACTGAAAGAAATTTATGAACTAGATATTGTTTTCTATGTATCACTTCCTAGTTATGCTTGGGACGCTTTCTTATTTAAATCAAAAGTTGTACTTGACTATGTGTATGATCAGAATATATATGATTTGTTGAGAAGGAATCTTAGAGGGGGGTTCACATCTTCCATAAGACAATTTACACAGGCTGTTAACGAGCACACTACATCTAACCCTAGCTCTGATGACGATACTGATATTTTGTACCTCGACTTTAACAGCCTATATGCAGCGTGCATGGCTGAGGTACTTCCCCAGGGAGGGATTAGACAATTAACTGACCTTGAGCGGGATACCTTATTAGGGCAAGGGTTACAACATATTCCCTGTAATCAAGACAAAGGTTATTGGATTTTATGCGATACAAAACATGTATCTCCCGAGGTAGCCAGGTATACTGATGATCTGCCCCTTGTACTTTCTCATACTAATATAACGGAGGAGTTTTTGTCAGAGTACAGTAAGAAAACCCTTAATGATGAAAAACGTAAGCTCCCACCTAAAAATACTAAGTTAATTGCATCCCACTTGCCCCAAAACGACTACTTAGTAAGCCTTGATTTCCTGCAATTGCTATTAAAACTTGGACTAGAAGTTGAACGAGTAAAAACAATCTATGAATTTAAACAGGCTCCCTATTTAAAAGATTTTATTTCAACCAACATTCGAGAACGAGCCAATACCACCTGTAAAGTTAAAGAAAAAGCCTTTAAACTCATAAGTAACAGTCTGTATGGGAAATCAATGACAAATATATCTAGATATGCTAATACTCACCATCTAGTAACGACAAAACATTCATTCTTAACTCATGCAAGAAACCCTTTGTATAAACGAGCTGTCTCTTTAGGTCAAGATAGGGTTCTCTGTACAGTAATGAAAGACATCCTTAAAGTTACCACTCCTTCTTACATGGGATATCAGATCTTACAGATAGCCAAGAGGCGTTTATACGAGTTCTGGTATAATGTAGTTAAAGCCCATTATGGGGAGAGAGCTAGACTAATTTATACGGATACAGACTCATTCATATTTACTCTGACCTGTAAAGATGCTTTCCAAGAAATGACTAAAGCTCCTCTAGTAGATTATATGGATTTCAGTAATTTCGACAAAGATCATCCCATGTATTCTGCTACTCGCAAAGGTGAATTAGGACTCCTCAAGTCAGAAGTAAAGCAGAAAATTATAACTGAATTAATTGCACTCAAGCCTAAAACTTATTCTCTCCTAACCCTTGATAATGAACATTTATGTAAATGTAAAGGGATTCCTTATCACCAGCAAAAGAAAATAACACATGCATCTTTTCAGAACACATTAGAGACAAATACAACTTTTAATTTTGTATCCCGATCCATTCGTAATGTTAACGGGCAGATATGCACGTGTAAAACAACTAAGCGCGGTCTGTCAGCTTTTGATGACAAGAGGTACCTCATTAGTCCCACAGAGTCATTAGCTTACGGTCACCCAGACATTCCAGAGCGTGAGGTACAGGAAGAGGTACAGGTAGAGGAAGAGGTACAGGTAGAGGAAGAGGTACAGGTAGAGGAAGAGGTTCAGGTAGAGGAAGAGGTACAGGTAGAGGATCCAGTAATTGTAGATAATCCCCAACCAAGACGTCAATTGTTCCCCATTTTTAATCTTTGGGAAAAGCGGGATAGAGTCGCTCAGCAATTATTCCCTAACAACAACTAAGTCTGTTACTGTATTGTCTATGTATTATCTAGAACTATATTCAAATGTCTATGATATTGTATTGGCTATGATTTGTTACTGTATTTGATATGAAATGACTATGATATGACTATAATTTATTTTGTTACTGTATTGGATATGATTTGTTACTGTATTGGATATGTTATGACTATGATTTAATGTCTATGATAATGTATATTCTATGATTTTATTACTGTATTTTATATGTTATGACTATGATTTTATTGGCTATGATATTGTATATTCTATGATTTTATTACTGTATTGGATATGTTATGACTATGATTTTATTGGTTATGTTTAAATAAAAACTCGAATGTAGATTTCGTTTAAATACTCCTTTCATTATATATTTGTAGTTAGTCTATTGAATCCTAGCAACATGGAAGGGCAGAAAAAAGTTATTACTGAATCCCAGTTGAATATATTTAGTGAACCATCAAGAATTATTATTGCTGGATTTTCAAATGGTGGGAAGAGCTATTTATGTGCTAAAATGATAGAGAAATATCAGCAGAACTTTGCAAAAATAATTATCTGTGGAAGCGGGTATAAAGAGTTGAGAACTAATCCACTCATTAAACATAAGATATCTTTTTACTCTGAAATTGTAAACCCTTTAGATGATCGTGATCCAGAGGACACATCTCATATATTAGTTGTTTATGATGACTTGTATGTTGAATCTACAAACTCTAAAATAGTAAGTGATATATTTACTAAGGGACGGCATGAGAACATCTCTGTTATTTTTATAACCCAAAATATATTTTTCAGTGGGAAATTTTCTAGATCTATAAGTTTAAATGCTTCTCATTTTATTCTGCTTAAATCAAGAGACTTGTCCCAGATAGAAACATTAGGCAGACAAATATTCGGAAAACAAGATGCCAAGAAATTTTTAGATATATATAAGAAAGTGATTTCTCGACAGTATGGGTATTTACTTGTTGACTTGGGCGTTAAAACACCTGAATCCATAATATTTAGGGGAAATATTGTAAATGAACCCCCATATGAAATAGTGTATCAATGGTGAACATTACACAAACTCTTAATAAGATATACAATGACCCCAAGTCCATAGGTGGGTTTGGTGGCGTTTTAAAATTGTATAAGGCTGCAAAGAAAACAATCCCTGAAATAACTATAAAAGATGTGAAAGACTATTTAAAAACGTCTAATGCATATACCTTACATCTATTAAAAAAACGTAAATTTAAACGAAGGCGTATCTTAGCACCTAGACCTAAAGCTTTCTTTACCAGTGACTTGGCTGATATGACATTGTTAGCTAAGCACAACAACGATATTAAATATTTATTAGTTTGTGTTGATATATTTTCAAGGTTTGCACATGTAGTTCCACTATCCACTAAATCAGGTCAGAGTGTAAGTGAAGCCATGAAAGCTGTTCTGGATTTACCTTCATCAAAAGGTGTAAGGAAGCTTAACACTGATAAGGGCGGTGAATTCTATAATAAATATATGAAACGATTGTTAGACAGTAAAAACATTGATCTGTACAGTGTATTTTCTCAGGAAACTAAAGCCAGCATTGCAGAGAGATTTATAAGAACATTGAAAACTAAGATATATAAATATTTAACGGCTTATAACACCTTAACCTATATAAATGTTTTACCTGATATGGTTAAAACGTATAATAGAACACCACATAGAGGATTAAAGGGGAAAATACCTATTGATGTACATGCTTTATCTTCGCCTCAAGATGTGACTAGGCAATTTAAGCTCATGTATAAAGGAGAGCAGCAGACTAAGCCACGCATCAGTAATCATCTGTCTGTAGGAGATACAGTACGGCTTGCCTTATCTAATCGTATTTCAAAGTTCAAAAGAGGTTTTCATCAACAGAACACTAAGGAAATATTTACAATTGCTCAAATTGATACTAAACAACCCGTGCCTTTATATTATCTAAAGGACTTAAATAATAGACTTATAGAAGGCGGATTTTATAGAGAGGAGTTGACTCCCACCTACTTTTCAGATACATTTGAAATTGAGAGAATTATAAGTAAACGTAAAGTTGGTAATACTACTTTATATAAAGTTAGATACGTCGGTTACGACAGTTCATTTGATCAGTGGGTGAATTCAGATGACGTGAAGAAACTATGAAGAAGCAGCCCTTAGTTAGCAAGTATCGTGGATTTATTGAACTATTAGCTAGATTAGGTTATAATTCTAGGAAAAAGTTAATTAAGACTCTTAAAAAGGAACATATACTTTGCTTATCAGAAATATTTAATAATTTCTTAAAAAATAAAATTGAAGTTGGGAAGCCTATTTTAAAGAGACTTTCTAAATATAGAGCTCTACTCCATACATTAGCCTGTAAGAAGAAGGCTATTTCACTCAAGAAAGACATATTAACAAGTAAAAGAGGAGGTAATTTATTGGGCATTTTACTTCCCATAGCTATAAATTTAATTTCAAGGCTATTTAATAAGGAATAATGAAAGAATTCTATCTTGTACCACGAAAAGCTATTGATCAACAGAAGCCTACGGCAGTAAGTGTTGAGAAGCCTACGATGACAGTGAGAACAAATCCTGTTATACAACACTTGATAGACTTAAGATTAAAGCTTAAGGATTATGATTTTGCTGTCTCCTTGTTAAATTATTTTAATACAACTGGACTTGTAAAGTGGGATGAGGAAGGGAACATTACATCGCCAGTTACTGGGATCAATATTGTTGATGACGTTATAGGCAGGATGTGCACTCCGAAATTGTTATTCCCAGAAGATAAACTGCCAATAGCAAAGTTGTTTTTCTCTTTGACCTCTACACCTAAGAATTTATTTAGAAATGTAGATGCGAAAAATCAAGTGTTTTCTCCTCCAAGTTTGAAGAGGAAGATCAAGGCTGGAGATGAAGGAGAGTCTACCTGGATATCATATTAAGGTGAGTTTCTGTTTATTTTTATCATTTACTATTAGTCTACAGGATGGATAGTTACGTTATATATGCAGCGAGTAACTCTGATACTGATGTATTTAAAAACAATGCTCCCAATGCTTTTGAAAATAGATTACATAATCAGCTGCCTTTAGACCCTAATAAAGCTTATGAAGTATGCCTGAAGAATATATTCCTGCCTCCATCTTATTTCGCTGTTAGGAGGAATGACCCGGAAAGTTTTATTTCAGTTCAACTTCTAGTGTCTAATAAAAATTTATCTGATTTGAGTACGGTAAATACATCTTTCACTTTAAAGTCGGATATTTTAGCCAGTGATAATTGCAGAGCTAACGACTATTTTAAATAGAGAAATTTCTACTATATTTTCAAAAGGTTCACTGAGTTTAATAGGACCCGTACTTAATTATAATTTCCCAGATCACGGGGACGTTTATATGAAATATGATTCGAGTATTAATCGAATTAAGTTTAATGCAGCATTTAGTGAGAAGTTGTTAAAATTATTTATTACAAAGGATGGAAAATTAGTTGTTCGAATTTCTTTATCTTTCGGTCGAAATATATGTAAAGTTATTGGAGCTGAAGTAGGTAAAGCCTATGATATTTTTATTATGAATAAGCTACCTAATAACAGGTTATCTGTACAAGATACATGCTATTATTATCCTAGGCCAGGAGGCCGTATAGATTTCTTGTGTGTATATTGTGATAAGGTGCAGCCAACCATGTTTGGTAATCAGATTGTAAATATCTTGGATGTTGTTTCGTTTCAAAGTAATGTAACACACAGGAAATTATATAAACCTTTAAATACGACTAATATTGATGGCATCAGTATTAGATTAACAGATCAAGATGGGGAGCCTGTATATTTTGAAAAGGATGGATGTACGATTGCAGTATTACATATTAGACCCGTTGATATATAATGGCATGAGTAGAGGGAGTTTATCATTCTCTCTTGGCCTGTTTAAACATGAGGGTCGGGTTTGTACCGCTGTCTGTTGACGAGGTAGGGCGATTTATCGCTCCTCGAGGGAAGAGAGGTGGAGCACTGGGTGATATTACTGTTTTTGATAGAAGACATTTAAGAGGAGGTGGAATATTAAGTTTCTTAACTGGTCTAGCTCGTAGAGCAACTCCTTTCCTATTAAAAACTATCATGCCAGCAGCATTGACAATGGGACAGAATGTTTTGCAGGATATAAATGCTGGTCAAGGTACTTTGAAAGATTCAATTAGAAAACGCGGTATGGAAACATTGAAAAGTATAGGTCCTAAATTGTTAGCAGGTGGCCGAATAACGAAAAGAAAAACGAAAAGACCTGCCTATATAAAGAAAATGGATAGATATAAAGACGTGTTTCCATAAAAACAGTACTAGTTGTATGCTAGACGCAGACATGATGAGTGTAAATGCTCCTAGTGCAGCATTGCAAGTTCCTTTAGAAAATTATACAGCTGCTATAAGCGATGGCTTTCCTAAAGTTAATCCGCACAGAATGGTTGAAAGTACGATATTTTCAAGACAGACACAGGATATTTTACCTGTGAATTCAAGTATTAACAATAAATTTAAAGACTCTTATATTGAATTCCGTATCCCGGGAGTTAAGGGACAATTTATTGATCTTTCGAGCTTGACGCTAGAACTGATGGTTGAATTAACGGGACCTGACGGAATTACGGCTTTAGCGGATATTAAAAATGCATCAATAGTCAATGGTTTGTCCCAGACAATGTTTAAAGCTGTAACTGTTTATTTAAATGAGCAAGTGGTGGAAACTAATTCACTATTTTCATATTTATCATATGTAAAGCTAATGACGACGCTTTCTGAATGTAAAGCTGAAAGATTTAAAGAACTGACGTATTTCTATAATGATGTTTTTCCTGAAAAATACGATGTAGATTATTTTAAGAATGCCTCAGAAGACCTTAAATCTAGATTTGTAAAGTTAAAAACTGAGGGAGTAAATTGTTGCTTTAAACTGCTATTGGACATTACAACTTTGAGCGAATATCTTTTGGATGGAATTGATATTCGTTTGAGATTAGAACTTAACAGTGATCCGTGGGTTATAAACAGTATTGAATCTGGATATAAGTTTAACATAAAACTAGCTAGAATGTGGATTGATCGGATAACTCCATTTGCATCTGGATTGGAGGCTATTAATAGAGCTCTGGCTGAACAAAATACTCCAGTTACATATACGTTTGATAAGACACTCCACAAGACGTTCATTCTTGGTAATGGGCAGCAGAGATTAAGTATTGACCAGCCATGGGGGAGCATTATCCCAGATAAATTATTTATTATGATGATGGATATGGAAGCAATATCAGGAGCGTATACACTTAATCCACTTTATTTCGATCACTGCGATTTATCTAATGTATATATTACACGTGATGGGACAAACTTATTTAATATAACTTGCAAGTTCCCGAATAAATGTTCGAAACTATACTACGAGACTCAAAATACAGTAGGCTTTAACGCTTGTAATACCTTGACATATAATTCATTTATAAAAGGAAGAACGTTACTGGCATTTAGACTAACGCCTGAGGAATTGAGAGATACCCTTCCTATAGAGGCTTCGGGCAACCTGAGAATTACATTAGAATTTGCTGTTCCAGCGAAATCAAATAAAGTTATTATTTTATTCGGAATTACAACGGGAGTATTGAGAATTTATTCTGATAGGCGAGTTGTGTGTGATACAAGAGCATGAACTGCAAACAAATTAATACGGCATTGAACGATATGAAAGGTAGTAAAGCTAAATATATTGGATGCTATTTAGCGACGGATATATATAGAATAATGAAGCAAATACGGGATAAACCGATTATGTTTATAATAAATACCTTAGGAAGAGACTCTAAGGAAGTAATGGGTCACTGGATTGCTGTATATAAATCTAAACGGAAAATAGTTATACTCGATTCATATGGAATAAATGTGTATTCGCCATACATTTCGGAGTTTTTAAATTATTATAAAGACTGTGATGTATACACGTTTACAGAGAGACTTCAGAGTTTAAATACTTACGTATGCGGGCTATATGCGATGTTTTTCTGTTACCATCTTTCAAACAAGGATCTAAAAACTGCAATAAAGCTATTTGAAACTAGTTTTACTTATGGAGAATATATGCAGAATGATAGGAACGTAATGAGGCTATCTTATGCTTTATTTAAAAATATGCCGAGCTGCTATGAAACGCTGTGTTATGATAAGAGCGATATTTGTTGGAAAATGTGCTTGGAGACGACTGGCTGAATGAGGCTATAACAAATTATATAACGGAAAATGGTGAGTACATTTGTTTCGAGGTTTTATGTGTCTGATAAATATTGTACATGTGTAAACGCTATCTGAAACTGTTATTCTTTATTTACAGAGATGAAGAGTGAATAGGACGGATATTATACAAGCGGATTGAGGAGCGAGCTTCTTAGAACTTCGGGCTAAATGAATAGTTTATTATAAATTGTGTAAACTAAGAATTAGATGACTAAATAAATTATAAATAAATAAATAAGTTTTATTAACGCCTAATGTATATATATAAATTATTACGGTGGCGAACGCTGACAATGACTGGTAGATGACAGGACATGTAATCAGGTGATGATTGCCTCGGGCAGATAGCCTGGGGCAGGTAGCTGGGGCCAGCTTAGTTAGTCTCTGAGACAGTTTCAGTATTAAAGGTTACATTGAGATGCTTCGGTTGATTTGTATAAAACTGACTGGATAATGAAAAAGGAATAAAACATTAGTATGTCAGAAAAATAGGAAGAGGGAATAATATGAAGAGGAGAGAGAGAGAGGAGGGACGGTCCAGATATTATTATGGAGAAGATAAGATAAGATATGATAAGAGGAGACCTACAAGAAGCGTCTGGCTGGCTGGGCGTAAGGTAAATAAAGGTGACGCGAGAGATTGCGAAGTAAGGGGGAGGGAGGGGGTGTGAGGTACGAGACCTGAAAACCCTGGCTCACACAGGTAACTTTCTAAATTTACATGAAAAACTATGGCTTACATAGACGATTTTGTAAGTTGAAAACAGGTAAAATATGTCCGTAGAGTTCTCCTGGAAACCCTAAAGCGCTACACACGATATTTGAATTTCTCCATAAGCCCTTAACAAACTTCTATGTCTCGGAAATTATTTTCATCATAAGAAATCCTTACTTCTAAAATCTGTGACTGAAAAATTCGCCTGAAAAACCCTGGCTCACAAACACGAATTTATAAATATACCTGAAAACCATGGCTCACACAGGTAACTTTTTCCCCTTTGGACCTGAAAACCATGGCTCACACAGGTAACTTTTTCCCCTCAAAAAAAAAGTTACCTGTGCGTTGCCATCCCTACTACTCACCACCACAACCTCACCACTACTACATCTCCACTATCAATACCACCACAACCACCAGTACGACACCACCACTACCACACCACTGCTACAGCACCACCTCTACCACACTACCACTACCATACCACCACTACCACACTACCACTACCACAACTACAGCAGTACCACACCACCACTACCACACCACCAGTACCACACTACAACTGCCACACTATCACACCACCACAACTACCGTACCACCATTACCAATGCCACCACTTCAACACCACTAACACACTACCACTACCACACTACCACACCATCACTACAACTGCTGCCACCCCAAACACCACTACCACTACTTCACCACCACTACCACACTGCCACCACCACACACTACAACCACCACCACCAGCACACCACCAGGTTACTACACCACGCTACTACACCAGGTTACTACACCATGCTACTACACCATGCTACTACACCAGGCAACTACACCAGGCTACTTCACCAGGCTACTACACCAAGCTACTACACCAGGCTACTACACCACACTACTACACCAGGCTACTACACCAGGCTACTACACCAGGCTACTACACCACACTACTACACCAGGCTACTACACCACACTAATACACCAGGCTACTACACCAGGCTACTACACCAGACTACTACACCAGGCTACTTTACCAGGCTACTACACCAAGCTACTACACCAGGCTACTACACCACACTACTACACCAGGCTACTACACCAGGCTACTACACCAGGCTACTACACCAGGCTACTACACCACACTACTACACCACGCTACTACACCACGCTACTACACCACACTACTACACCATGCTACTACACCACACTACTACACCAGGCTACTACACCAGGCTACTACACCAGGCTACTACACCAGGCTACTACACCACACTACTACACCACGCTACTACACCACGCTACTACACCACGCTACTGCACCACACTACTACACCAGGCTACTACACCAGGCTACTACACCAGGCTACTACACCACACTACTTCACCACACTACTACACCAGGCTACTGCACCAGGCTACTACACCAGGCTACTACACCAGGCTACTACACCAGACTACTACACCACACTACTACACCAGGCTACTACACCAGGCTACTACACCAGGCTACTACACCAGGCTACTGCACCAGGCTACTACACCAGGCTACTTCACCAGGCTACTACACCAAGCTACTACACCAGGCTACTACACCAGGCTACTACATCACACTACTACACCAGGCTACTACACCACACTACTACACCACGCTACTACACCACGCCACTGCATCACACCACTACACCACGCCAATACACTACACTACTACACCACGCTACTACACTTGGCCACTACACCACACTATTACACCAGGCTACTACACCACGCTAATACACCAGGCTACTACACCAGGCTACTGCACCATACTACTACACCAGGCTACTACACCAGGCTACTACACCAGGCTACTACACCACGCTACTACACCAGGCTACTACACCACGCTACTACACCAGGCTACTACACCAGGCTACTGCACCACACTACTACACCAGGCTACTGCACCACACTACTACACCAGGCTACTACACCACACTACTACACCAGGCTACTACACCAGGCTACTGCACCACACTACTACACCAGGCTACTAGACCACACTACTACACCAGGCTACTACACCATGCCACTGCACCACACCACTACACCAGGCTACTACACCATGCTACTACACCACACTATTACACCAGGCTACTACACCACGCTACTACACAGGCTACTACTCCAGGCTACTGCACCACACTACTACACCAGGCTACTACACCAGGCTACTACACCAGGCTACTACACCACGCTACTACACCAGGCTACTACACCACGCTACTACACCAGGCTACTACACCAGGCTACTGCACCACACTACTACACCAGGCTACTGCACCACACTACTACACCAGACTACTACACCAGGCTACTGCACCACACTACTACACCAGGCTACTACACCACACTACTACACCAGGCTACTACACCAGGCTACTGCACCACACTACTACACCAGGCTACTGCACCACACTACTACACCAGGCTACTACACCAGGCTACTACACCACACTACTACACCAGGCTACTGCACCACACTACTACACCAGGCTACTACACCACACTACTACACCACGCTACTACACTATGTTACTACACTTGGCCACTACACCACACTATCTACACCACGCCACTGCACCACACCACTACACCAGGCTACTACACCATGCTACTACACCACACTATTACACCAGGCTACAACACCACGCTACTACACCAGGCTACTACACCAGGCTACTGCACCTCACTACTACACCAGGCAACTACACCAGGCTACTACACCAGGCTACTACACCACGCTACTACACCAGGCTACTACACCACGCTACTACACCAGGCTACTACACCAGGCTACTGCACCACACTACTACACCAGGCTACTGCACCACACTACTACACCAGGCTACTACACCAGGCTACTGCACCACACTACTACACCAGGCTACTACACCACACTACTACACCAGGCTACTACATCACGCTACTGCACCACACTACTACACCAGGCTACTGCACCACACTACTACACCAGGCTACTACACCAGGCTACTACACCACACTACTACACCAGGCTATTGCACCACACTACTACACCAGGCTACTGCACCACACTACTACACCAGGCTACTGCACCACACTACTACACCAGGCTACTACACCAGGCTACTGCACCACACTACTACACCAAGCTACTACACCAGGCTACTGCACCACACTACTACACTAGGCTACTACACCAGGCTACTACACCAGGCTACTACACCACACTACTACACCACGCTACTACACCACGCTACTACTCTATGCTACTACACCACGCCACTACACCACACTTCTACACCACGCCACTGCATCACACCACTACATCACACTACTACATCATGCTACTACACTTGGCCACTACACCACACTATCTACACCACGCCAGTGCACCACACCACTACACCAGGCCACTACACCACTCCACTTCACCAGGCTACTACACCATGCTACTACACCACACTATTACACCAGGCTACTACACCACGCTACTACACCAGGCTACTACACCAGGCTACTGCACCACACTACTACACCAGGCTACTACACCAGGCTACTACACCAGGCTACTACACCACGCTACTACACCAGGCTACTACACCAGGCTACTGCACCACACTACTACACCAGGCTACTGCACCACACTACTACACCAGGCTACTACACCAGGCTACTGGACCACACTACTACACCAGGCTACTACACCACACTACTACACCAAGCTACTACACCATTCTACTGCACCACACTACTACACCAGGCTACTGCACCACACTACTACACCAGGCAACTACACCAGGCTACTACACCACACTACTACACCAGGCTACTGCACCACACTACTACACCAGGCTACTGCACCACACTACTACACCAGACTATTACACCAGGCTACTGCACCACACTACTACACCAGGCTACTACACCAGTCTAGTACACCAGGCTACTACACCAGGCTACTACACCAGGCTACTACACCAGGCTACTACACCACACTACTTCACCACACTACTACACCAGGCTACTGCACCACACTACTA
Source organism: Procambarus clarkii (assembly GCF_040958095.1). Classification (NCBI taxonomy): domain Eukaryota; kingdom Metazoa; phylum Arthropoda; class Malacostraca; order Decapoda; family Cambaridae; genus Procambarus; species Procambarus clarkii. The sequence goes on from NC_091179.1 coordinate 2,350,814, forward strand.
CACCACACTACTACACCAGGCTACTACACCAGGCTACTACACCAGGCTACTGCACCACACTACTACACCAGGCTACTACACTAGGCTACTGCACCACACTACTACACCAGGCTACTACACCAGGCTACTACACCAGGCTACTACACCACGCTACTACACGAGGCTACTACACCACGCTACTACACCAGGCTACTACACCAGGCTACTGCACCACACTACTACACCAGGCTACTGCACCACACTACTACACCAGGCTACTACACCAGGCTACTGCACCACACTACTACACCGGGCTACTACACCACACTACTACACCAGGCTACTACACCACGCTACTGCACCACACTACTACACCAGGCTACTGCACCACACTACTACACCAGGCTACTACACCAGGCTACTACACCACACTACTACACCAGGCTACTGCACCACACTACTACACCAGGCTACTACACCACACTACTACACCACACTACTACACTATGCTACTACACTTGGCCACTACACCACATTATCTACACCACGCCACTGCACCACACCACTACACCAGGCTACTACACCATGCTACTACACCACACTATTACACCAGGCTACTACACCACGCTACTACACCAGGCTACTGCACCAGGCTACTGCACCACACTACTACACCAGGCTACTACACCAGGCTACTACACCAGGCTACTACACCACGCTACTACACCAGGCTACTACACCAGGCTACTACACCAGGCTACTGCACCACACTACTACACCAGGCTACTGCACCACACTACTACACCAGGGTACTACACCAGGCTACTGCACCACACTACTACACCAGGCTACTACACCAAGCTACTACACCAGGCTACTACACCACGCTACTGCACCACACTACTACACCAGGCTACTGCACCACACTACTACACCAGGCTACTACACCAGACTACTACATAACACTACTACACCAGGCTACTGCACCACACTACTACACCAGGCTACTGCACCACACTACTACACCAGGCTACTACACCAGGCTACTGCACCACACTACTACACCAGGCTACTACACCAGGCTACTGCACCACACTACTACACCAGGCTACTACACCAGGCTACTACACCAGGCTACTACACCAGGATACTACACCACACTACTACACCACGCTACTACACCACGCTACTACACTATGCTACTACACCACGCCACTACACCACACTACTACACCACGCCACTGCATCACACCACTACACCACACTACTACACCATGCTACTACACTTGGCCACTACACCACACTATCTACACCACGCCACTGCACCACACCACTACACCAGGCCACTACACCACTCCACTTCACCAGGCTACTACACCATGCTACTACACCACACTATTACACCAGGCTACTACACCACGCTACTACACCAGGCTACTACACCAGGCTACTGCACCACACTACTACACCAGACTACTACACCAGGCTACTACACCAGGCTACTACACCACGCTACTACACCAGGCTACTACACCAGGCTACTGCACCACACTACTACACCAGGCTACTGCACCACACTACTACACCAGGCTACTACACCAGGCTACTGCACCACACTACTACACCAGGCTACTGCACCACACTACTACACCAGGCTACTACACCAGGCTACTGCACCACACTACTACACCAGGCTACTACACCACACTACTACACCAGGCTACTACTCCAGGCTACTGCACCACACTACTACACCAGGCTACTGCACCACACTACTACACCAGGCTACTACACCAGGCTACTACACCACACTACTACACCAGGCTACTGCACCACACTACTACACCAGGCTCATGCACCACACTACTACACCAGGCTACTACACCAGGCTACAGCACCACACTACTACATCAGGCTACTACACCAGGCTACTACACCAGGCTACTACACCAGGCTACTACACCAGGCTACTACACCAGGCTACTACACCACACTACTTCACCACACTACTACACCAGGCTACTGCACCACACTACTACACCACACTACTACACCAGGCTACTACACCAGGCTACTACACCAGGCTACTGCACCACACTACTACACCAGGCTACTACACCAGGCTACTGCACCACACTACTACACCACACTACTACACAAGGCTACTACACCAGGCTACTACACCAAACTATTACACCAGGCTACTACACCAGGCTACTACACCAGGCAACTACACCATGCAACTACACCAGGCTACTACACCATGCTATTACACCAGGCCACTAAACTTCGCTACTACAAATGATAAATTAATAAAAATGATGAATCAACCTTTATTATGATCCCTTTTTATTTTACCAAATGTAAAAATATATTTTTACATTTCCTATTTTAGCATTTTAACTTCAAACACTTTATAAAAGGCGTCACAAAGTTTCAAATTAGGGTACAATAGGGGTCACAAAGTTTCAAATTAGGGTTCAGAAAGTGTCACAAAGTTTAAAATTAGGGTTCAAAAAGTGTCACAAAGTTTCCAATTAGGGTTAGGTACATAGGTTTTGGTTATAAGTTTCGGAAACCTATTTAATTCCACACAAAATAACATATCTAATGCGATAAAACAAACGTTTCCAATTCTTTTTAACACTTTCCAGGAACCTTGTGGAAACTTAAAATTGTTTGCTGGGAGGATGGGCCTCACCACAGTTGAGGCAGCGAGCCTGGGGAGAAGTGCACTCCGACTTAGAGTGACCTTCGCCACCACACAAAGGACAGAGAGAGACAGTCCCGGAGCAGCGGAGGGCACCATGCCCAAACCTCCAGCACTTGTTACAGAGCCGAGGAGAAGGAATGTACTCCTGGACAGAGCACCTGGCACCAGCAAGAATGACAGAGGGTGGAAGGGTCCTACCATCAAAGGTAATCTTCACAACCCGAAGGGGTTGACGGCGACGACCACGAGGGGAACGAGTAAACGAGTCTACCTGGAGGACAGAATGGCCTTGGGCATCAAGGATATGCCGAATATCATCGTGGCAGTCCTGCAGATTCCGAACACTGGTCGCAACATAGGGCGGGAGGAGAATAGTGCCAACAATGGCATTCAACAAAGAGTTCTTTGAGACCCGAACAGGGATCTCACCAACGCAGGATAAGGCAGCCAAGCGGGAAGCTGCATCCTGAGAAGGAGCAGCAACGACACGTGTACCGAGACGAGTGGGGTTGAAGGTAACAGAGGTATCCACAGAATCAACAAGATGCCGATGTAGGGAGAAATCATCAGGAGGCGCAGAATCAAGAGGGAGGAGATCAAAGTATTTGGCCCATGAAGCGGGACCAAACAAGGCCTGATACGCATCAGTACGGGAAGGAATCTAGCAAGCACGGCCGTGGTGCGGATGGCGTTGAGAACCCCCAGAGAGAGAGGGGTTCAAAAGCGCAGTAGTCACAGTGAGAGACTTAGCCACGCCAGGGGACGAAGTGGTCACCACTGGGGCTTCAGGCTCGATCCAACCACAGAGGAGCGAGAAGAGCTGGGGGAAGCAGTCAGGAGGGTCAAAGGAGGACCAAGGTTGGGGCCCAACGCAGCGGGGACTACAAAGCTCGATCTTCCAACACAGGCCAACTCGGGGGCTTGGTCGCCCACCCCACGAGCCTGAGAGGGTACAACAGAAACATTCAACGACATAAATACGAAGAGTGACAAATTCATCCACGAATGTGCCCCCATACCCACCATGGAGCCACAATTAGAGGCAGGACACCCAACAGGAAGCTATGTCGTTCAGCACAATTAGAGAGGACAGCAGTAGGAGCACAAGGCCACAGAAGGAAAGAGGACTGTCCCAAGGAGCATCACACTCTGGCAGCCGACCACCAAACCCCCCTCACGACAACAACAAGCTGAACAGGGAGGGGAGTTATTTCGATGAAGTTAAATGTCCAATGTTTTTTTTTTTTATAGTAATGCAATGTCCCCGGATACTTACGGTAATTATTTTGAAAGATTTATTAAAACTAACAAAATAACAGAGGTGTTTAACATGGCCACAGACTCCAGAGTGATTTTAGTCTCGCCTGCAGGCTATATTGAATGATGTTTGCATCGCTTTTTGTTATATTGCATCTGTTTGTTCACAGAATAACCCACCTGGGGTTGCCTCCAACAGTACATTATTTACATAATGTATTTTCTTGTGTTACTTTAAAATTAAACGATAAACAAGCCCACGCTTATGCAAGGCGATATTTTGCTATGAAACAACCTTGTGTTAGGACATTTTGTTAGAGGAATAGGGGGTTGGTTCTTATAGGTGGTGTAGGGAATATTTTTGTTAGTACTTAACTTAAATAATTTTATAGAAAAAGAGGGTAGGGGGAATAGGGGGATGGGGGCTTGGCCTATAAAACCTCTCACTCCCTCCAAGTCTCTCCAGAAGACCTCCACCCCACCTATAAAAGGGAAGATGTCTCTCAAAAAAAAACCCTGTATCGAAGATTGAAGTTATTGGTTACACTTCTTGATAATATATTTATTTAATTTCTATGGCAATAGATTTCATATTCACTATTTTTTCTTTATTTTTTTTAGCACAGTTCTTGGGACCAACCCATATTTGCAGAATGATAATTCTACGAGGGGAATTGTACAAGATATTGTTATGTAGTCTAATTGACGAAACTCGCTGTAAATGACACAAGTCTGCACCTGCAGGGGATGGGGTATGTAGTAGTTGTTCTTAGAGAAATAGATTATTTTTTCCCAATAAAAGATATAATCCCATAAAAACTTTACACCTACAAATTATATATATTTTTTCCCTCCTCTCTCCACTTGAACACACACATGATGTAATGAAGGACCTTACACCCAAAGCCAACCATCCAACACACCCCCTGTTACGAATCCATGTATTTGATTCTAACATTTATCATGATAAATATGTATGTCCATTATTTCTTTCCTCAGTTATTTAAATAAAACATTGTATCCAGTTGTGTTCCAGTATATATGTTTGATTTAAATGTAGCATGCTGTAGTGTGCCTGTATTTAATATTTGTTAATGCTATTGCATGTTCATTTCTGTGGGGGAGGCCGTGGCATCTCATGGGGGGGATGACCATATTTGGGATGTTCCAGTGTGCGTGCAGTGTATCAAGCTAGCGTCACTGATTCACCCCTGTAATTATTCTTGTATACTGATTGTACTTAATTTTATAATTATACTTTAGCAGTGTTATAGGCATGTAAGTTTAGTTATAATTATGTTCTTAAGATTACTCTCTGGTAGCAGAGTATGTAGAGGTTTCATGTAGGTTTTAGTTGGTAACTTGTAGACACCATGCCGTGAATGCTCCAGCAATGCCATTCACGTGGGTGGAGCTGGCTGGCGTGGATATGTTGTGAGATAAGTCTGTGGTACTTGTTTATTGTTTAGAAATATAGCTAATTTCCTGGTTAGTCCATTATGTGCATACCCATCTATCCTTTTAAGTTTAAAAATAGTGATCAGTGCTCATATAATGATATTGTGTTATTGTATTCTGGTGCATTAATATTTCTGGCTGCCTGTATTTCCATTTGTATGTTTGTATGTTCTTTATTACCCTTACTTTAATTATATTGCTTTGATGAGTAAGCAGTTGAATTATTTACCCTAGACACTTTTAGTAGGTATATATATTGTGACGATAATCTCCTTCAAGAGAGATTGAGCCTGCTCTTCCCTCCTAAGTTCGTCGCTATACATCCCTATACAACTAATATGGAAGAAATAAGCAACAAATACAACACCAAGGTTTGCCAGAGAGCAAATGTATTCAGCACCAGGACACCTGCTCCACCTCCACCAATCGAACCACCAAACTACCTGTCCGTCGCCTGCTCATCGCTGATTGGCTGGTGGTCAGTCGCACCTGCTCCTCCACCGCCACACTACCTGATGTCTGGGGCCACCACGACCTGCAGACCTCAGAATGTCCAGTGCTTTCAACAAGTTAACACGTCTCGTTGGTAGACTAAGCTCTGGCTTATGTGTACTAAGAGAGGTGGCAGCTTAAAGCCAATATTCCTGCACCCATATTTGCATTGTATATTGTTCACTTGTTATTACTCACTTGTCTTAACGTAACTTTTCATTTTGCCATTTGATTATTCTTATTATTTTGATTGATTGATTTTATGATACGAATTTTATGTCCATTTTATTCATGTTTTGCTTTTCTAACGTAATTAAAATCTCATTGTTAAATTTACTTGTGTTTTGTGTGTCTTCCCATTACCTTACCACAGACGAAGTTCCAGATTTTCTCTTTTTTGTTTCTTTATGTGACGAGGCCATGCCAATAGCTTTTGAAACAGCCGAACACCAACGCGTTACCGTCACAATATATATATATATATATATATATATATATATATATATATATATATATATATATATATATATATATATATATATATATATTAGGCAAATCGGGCCTTGCATAGTAGGCCGAGAAGTGCATTGTAACTACTAGGTACGACATATATATATATATATATATATATATATATATATATATATATATATATATATATATATATATATATAAGCCTATACTTGCATCAATCTTTGGACAACACCCACCAGTGGGGCTCGAACCCAGAAAGCAACCCTACCTTCCAGTAGCTGCCATAACTAGTACGCCTTAACCCACTACACCATCAGACCCTACAAAAGAAGTAGAGACTTCGAGATATATATACACCTCAAATATCTCCACTTCCCGAGTGGCTTGATGAAAAACGCATAGTAACCTCTCACTTGTCTAGTGCCCTCGGGAAGTGGAGATATTTGAGGTGTATATATATCTCGAAGTCTCTACTTCTTTTGTAGGGTCTGATGGTGTAGTGGGTTAAGGCGTACTAGTTATGGCAGCTACTGGAAGGTAGTTGTGCTTTCTGGGTTTGAGCCCCACTGGTGGGTGTTGTCCAAAGATATATATATATATATATATATATATATATATATATATATATATATATATATACACACATCCTTACAGCACCCCCTAGTAGCACCTACCAGCTGCCCATCTACACTTTGGTGGTTGTTGCCGGCACCCCACCTCCGATGACCTCAGTATACATCATTATCTCACTCCCCATTATTGCTGGCACCTACTGGAACTTCCTTCCGATGACCTGAATTCCCATCATTATCTCACTTTCACCCCATAATTACTGACTACAATTGCTGGCACCAACTGGCTCCAAAACCACTACTGAGGCAGCTCCTATTTATAAACATCCAATAAGAAGGGGAAAGTAATAGGAATAAGAGGGGGATAGTAATAGGAGAGAGTAAGGGATCGTAAGAGAAAACAAAGGAAAGAAAAAGAAAAAGAAAATGAAAGAGAAGGAAAGATAAATGGAAGGGTAAACTTATTTAGGGTCACTTTGTTAAAAAGTGTGGAGCATTTGAATATATACTGTAAAAGGGAAGAGTCAACAGCAACAAAGCCAGAAGTTCTTGTTGGGTACGTTTTGTATTAGAGCCGATTCAACAAGACGGCGTCTGTGTAGAGTAGAGGCAGGAAAGATTATTTTGGAGGAAGACCAATCAATAGGATGATAGAATCCCTAACATGACAGCGCCACCGAAGGTTTGAGTGTAATATTTATCGTTGAAAGAGAAAGAGTTAGAGTCAACACAGAGTCTAATGAGTTCGAGAAAAACGTCAGTGGGAAGTGGGAGAGGAAAAAGGCCCTCAGTCGCCTTCTGTCTAAGGATAGAGAGAACGTCGTCGAGGGGAACATTAGTGAACAGAGAGTTGACATCAAGACTAAGCATCTTACAAGAGGGCTGCAGGCGCAGTCTTTCTATGAAGTCCTGAGAGTGATGAAGGTGGGCAGGAGAAAAAGTGCCAAGGTGAGGCGTTAGAGTTTTAGTGAGCCAGGAGGCAAGAGGATAGCCGACAGAGCCCCGTGAAGAAATGATAGGGCGAAGAGGAACACCAGGCTTATGAGTCTTAGGTAGACCCTAGAAATAAGGAATAAAAAGGCAGATGCCACGGAAAATTACGTTTAATGAGATCGAAGTCAGGAGGACAAAGACTAGAGAGCTGTCTTAGTTTGCGGTTAAAGGAAGTTTGAGGCGATCCAAAGGGTTAGATGTCAGAGGGGCATATGTGCGGGAGGTAGAGAACAAGACATCTGCTTTTCGGAGGTAGTCCTCACGGTCAAGGACAACCACCGAATTGCTTTTGTCGGAAGGAAGGATAATAATAGAGTTGTTAGATTTCAGGGAGGCAAGGGCAAGCTGGAAGCGACGAGCAAGGTGATGATTTTTAGAAAACAAGCTCAAAAACTCAAACCTTCGGTGTCGCTATGGATTCCCCTCTCTCTCCTTTTCTTGCCAATTTCTACATGGAATACTTCGAAACTGTTCTTCTTCCTTCTAGTGATACTCGTCCCTCTCTCTGGCTTCGCTATGTTGATGACTTTTTTGCTTTATGGCCTCATGACCTTAATCTTTTCCAGCCTTTCCTCTCCTCTCTTAACAATCTGGCTCCTTCTATCCATTTCAAAGTTGAATGGCAATCTAATTCCCTCCTTCCTTTTCTTGACATTCACGTTCACAGCTTTGTGTCCGGGTTATCTTTCTCTGTCTACCGCAAACCCATGCATAGTGGCATGTACATTCACTTCTTTTCCTACCATCCTCCTTCTGTTAAGAAAAGTGTCCTCGTCTCAATCTTCCTCTGCGCTCTACGCATCAGCGACCTCTCAGTTTCTTGATTCTGAAATTGCCTTTATCTACAAATCATTCTCTCGCTTTGGTTACCCTTTGCATTTTATCAACTGTGCCTATTCTCAAGCTAAACGAAATTTCTTTCATCCTAAACCTGCTTCCAACACTAGTAGTACTGTGCTCTGCCTTTCCTTCATATCTGAACTCAAAACTTTTACTAATACCTTTCGTCCTCTTGATATAAAGCTCGCCTTTCGACAAATTAACACACTTCGTAGCAATCTAGTTGACACTGCTCCTCCTCCTCCTGCGTCTAATGCTGCTGGTGTCTACTTTATTTCCTGTTCTTCTTGTCCTTTCCAATACTTTGGTGAAACTGACCGTACATTTAATGACAGACTTAAAGAACACAAAAGAAGTGTGAAGTCTGCAGACACAAACAATGCTCTCTTCTGTCATGTTAGGGATTCTAATCATCCTAGTGATTGGTCTTCCTCCAAAATAATCTTTCCTGCCTCTACACAGACGCCGTCTTGTTGAATCGGCTCTAATACGAAACTTACCCAACATGAACTTGGCTTTGTTGCTGTTGACTCTTCCCTTTCACGGTATATACTCAAATGCTCCAAACTTTCTAATAAACGTCATCTAACATAAGTTTACCATTCCATTTATCTTTCTTCCTCTTTCCTTTTCTTTTCCTTTTTCTTTGTATTTTTTCTCTTACGACCCTTACTTACTCCTATTACTATCCCCTTCTTATTCCTATTACTTTCCCCTTCTTATTTGGTGTTTATAAATAGAAGCTGCCTTGTATGGGCCAAAATGCCTTCTGCCGTTACCTTTGTTCTTGTGTTCTTATGTTCTTATTCCTCTTACCATATTCTTTATTTCACCTTACCTTTCGTACCTTTTGCCTTGCTCTTCTTCCTCTAAGATTTTCTTCTCCTCACTTCTCTCTCTTGCATATTTATTGCCTTTAACTCCTTCCCTCATCACAATCGATTTGAGAATGGTCCAGGACGGACCGAAACGTCGACGTCCCTTCACTTTGTAGGGTGTGGGTTGGTCAACAAGTTCCTCCAACACCTAGTACCATCAACAGCCAGTTCCAGCAACACCCAGTACCACCAACACCCAGTACCAGAAACAACCACTACCGACAATTATCACTACTACCAACAAACACTACCACCAACAAGCTCTACCTCCAATAATCAGTACCACCAACACCCAGTATTTCCAACACCCAGTACCACCAACACCCAGTACCAGCTACAACCAGTACCAGCAAAAACTAGTACCACCAACACCCAGTACTGCCAACAACCACCACAACCACCAACACCCATCACTACCACTAACACCCAGTACCACCAACACCCAGTATCACTACCAACCAGTACCACCAACACTCTGTACCATCAGCAAATAGTACTACCAACAACCACCGCCACCAACAACCACCACCATCACCAACCACAACCAGGATTACCAACACCCAGTACCACTGGGTGTTGGTGGTTGTTGTAGGTATTGGTATTAGTGAGAGTACTAATTAAAACGAAAATAAAACGTGAAGACATAATGTTTTATTAATGTTATGAAAAAACATTTTAGAGCAAAGGTATTAGTGAGAGTACTGGTATTAGTGAGAATATTGGTATTAGTACTAATTGCAATAATGATAATTATGTGTCGCTAATACCAATACCTACAATCAGCAACCATTATTATTACCAACAAGCTCTACTACCAACAAGCACTCACACTAACACCCAGTACTACCAACAACTAGTACCACCTACACCCAGTACCACCAACAACCACCACCACCAACAACCACCACAAACAACAACCACCATCACCACCAACAACAAACACTACCACCAACAACTACCACCACAAACAATAACCACTATTGGTCTGCCATCGCAATTCCGCAGATGTATCTATGTTCAGTGAGGATGGGGGCGGCAAGGCGAAGGGCAGCTCCAATGAGGAGAGCGTCATGATTGAGGCGAGTTCCCAGGGCTGCATTGGGCACAGCAAATAAAAAATCCCCGGCGTGGGGTGCTGTTACCGCTAGGAGGAGGGCTTTGTTTTCAGCATCCTGCATTGTCAATCATTGCTGTGACAGTCTTTTCCATTATGGGACTATTCCAGTGGGCCTGCTTGTGGTCTTTTTGGGATTGTGGTCTGTATAGAGGGTGTACAATGATTTCCCATTGTTTGGCTGCTTCGAAGAACGTTTGATCATGAGTTCCCACTGTGTCTCTCATACGCTCTGGTAGGATCTGCCCTACCAATTCGTTGGCTGCTGTACGTGTGGATAAGAATAAGAATGCTGGAAGTGCTTCCTCAGTTGTCTTTCGTATGCCTATCCCCCAAATCTCACTGGTAGTGTTGCTTGGTCTTACTGACTGTCATCTAAATCTAGGTTGTGCGCCTTCCTGAATATTGACCTGAGGAGCTCCTCATAATGATTTAGAAGTGGGTTGCCAAAAGTGGGTGCACACCTTAAAAAGTATGTTTGCCTGGGCTAGGTAAGGCACTTTGTGAGAAGGTAGAGGGCATCATGGGAGTCCAAGTCCCCTGTTCTCTCTTCCATCCTCTTTAGGTCGTTAAACTTTTCGTCAAGGACTGCAACAAAGGCATTGTGGCCCAGAGGTGCTCAAAGTAGTGTGCTGTCGGTGGGTTTAATGACTGAGGCTTCTGGTAAAACTGATTTCACTGCTCTAATGATTACTTCACTGGATGCAATAATTTCGCACTTGGAGGGGTTAAGAACGAGACCCATGGACTCCCCCCGTGTCTTCACCAGCTGCAGGTCTTCCAGCAGGGAGTCTTGTGTGCCTGCCAGAGTGCCATCATCCAGGAACCAGATGTTGAGCTCGCTGGACTGTCTGGTTGTAATTTCTCGAACCGCTATGCAAAAGAGGAAGGGTGCAAGTGGGTCTGCCTGTTGAATTCCCTCTGCTGAGGTGACTTCGTGTTTGCCAAACAGGAGGGTTGAGTCTTTGCTGTAGCCTGCTGACACAAATGGGAGAATGCTTGGGCAATGTTCCTGGACTGCGGTGAGGAATACTTCCCTTTTGACCGAGTTGAAAGCGTTTTTAAAATCTAATTTTACTACTGCCTGGTCTTCAGTAAAAGAACCATTGTAGGCTCGTGCAGCATGAGCCGCTGCTTCACAGCCTTGGGGGACTCCAAACCCCAGCTGGTTGGGTTGCAGCATGGTGGCTGCTTCCATTCAGATACTTCTGACAGCAGCCCTTGCAACTAGGCGGCGAAGGGTATTACCAACGGCAATGGGTCTGATCCCTCCCCCGTTCTTTTTCAGGGTACATAGGGACGCACCAAAGAAGAATGGTTTGATTTCATCAGGGATTAACCCGGCGAGGCAGTTGTTGACAAACGTTGTGATTTCTGTCAGGAGCGCTTCTGCAGCTGGGCCAAGAACAGGGTTCACCATTTCCTTCACATGTTGAGGTCTTACCCCTGTGTAGCCTCCTGAGGAGCCCGGGGGAAATGAAACGATAGCTTTATAAACCTCTGACTCCCGGAGGACGAGAGGTTCCTGGTTAGGGGGGACCCTGACCTGTGGGGGAGGTTCCCCTACGGCCCTGAGGGGGTGTTTTTCTCTCAGTGCTTGGGCTGTGGTTTCATCCCTGGGCAAAATTTTGTCCTCACTTGTATATTATATATATATCTTGAGATGATTTCGGGGCTTAGTGTCCTCGCGGCCCGGTTGAGCTCCACCCCCAGGAAGCAGTCCGTAGCAGCTGTCTAACTCCCAGGTACCTATTTACTGCTAGGTAACAGGGGCATCAAGGGTGAAAGAAACATTTCGCCCATTTGTCTCCGCCCTCACCGGGGATCGAACCCGGAACATCAGGACTACGAATCCGAAGCGCTGTCCACCCAGCTGTCAGGCGCTCTAGTAGCCAGAACACAATACTCTGCCAACTATGCAAGGCCCGATTTGCCTAATGAGCCAAGTTTTCCTGAATTTATATGTTTCAATTTTTTTTCTTATGAAATGATAAAGCTATACATTTCACTATGTATGAGTTAATTATTTTTAAGTTAAAACTAATGTAGATATATGACCGAACCTACCCAACCCTAACTAACCTATCTTATCCTAAGTTAAACTAACATAACTAGGTACATAATTTATGTTTTTAATATAATATATTAATATCTAAAATAAACCAATTGGAAAAAATTTAAAATAAAGAAAATCAATCGGCCTATTAGGCAAATCGGGCCTTGCATCGGGCCAAGAAGTGCGTTTTGGCTACTAGGTAAAACACACACACACACACACACACACACACATATATATATATAACTGAAAACTCACACCCCAAAAGTGACTCGAACCCATACTGCCAGGAGCAACGCAACTGGTATGTACAGGACGCCTTAATCCGCTTGACCATCACGACCGGACATAAGGAAGTGATAGCCGAAGCTATTTGAACCACTTCCCTGCCGGCACTCAGATGGTAATCTTGGGCATTGCATTTTATCAAATCACCTCATTCTTTGGGGCACAAGTGAGGAACATGGGGGAGCCAGTCGGCCGAGCGGACAGCACGCTGGACTTGTGATCCTGTGGTCCCGGGTTCGATCCCAGGCGCGAGCGAGAAACAATGGGCAGAGTTTCTTTCACCCTATGCCCCTGTTACCTAGCAGTAAAATAGGTACCTGGGTGTTAGTCAGCTGTCACGGGCTGCTTCCTGAGGATGGAGGCCTGGTCGAGGACCGGGCCGCGGGGACACTAAAAGCCCCGAAATCTTCTCAAGATAACCTCAAGATAACATAAATGCAAACAAGCCTGAATGGTCCCCAGGACTATATGCAACTGAAAACAGGCTTGTTCGCATTTGTGTTCCTCACGTGTGCTCCAAAGAATGAGGTGATTTGATAAAATGCTATGCCCAAGATTACCATCCAAGAGCAGGCGGGGAAGTGGTTCAAATAGCTTCGGCTATCACTTCCTTATGTCTGGTCGTGATGGTCAAGCGGATTAAGGCGCCCTGTACATACCAGTTGCGTTGCTCCTGGCAGTATGGGTTCGAGTCACTTCTGGGGTGTGAGTTTTCAGTTGCATATAGTCCTGGGGACCATTCAGGCTTGTTCGCATTTGTGTTCCTCACGTGTGCTCCAAGGAATGAGGTGATTTGATAACATGCTCTGCCCAAGATTACCATCCAAGTGCCGGTGGGGAAGTAGTTCAAATAGCTTTGGCTATCACTTCCTTATGTCTGGTCGTGATGGTCAAGCGGATTAAGGTGTCCTGTACATACCAGTTGCGTTGCTCCTGGCAATATGGGTTCGAGTCACTTCTGGGGTGTGAGTTCTCAGTTGCATATAGTCCTGGGGACCATTCAGGCTTGTTCTTATATATATATATATATATATATATATATATATATATAATATATATATATATATATATATATATATATATATATATATATATATATATATATATATATATATATATATATATATATAAGAACAAGCCTGAATTTTCGTTTCCGAAATTTCAAGGCAAGTTTCGGGCAAGTTTAATCAATCTTCGGCTATCCAGAGAATCTATCGAAACTGAAATTCAAAATCATTCACCAATTTTTCAAAAAAAAACAAAAGTTTCAGTATATAGTCCTGGGGACCATTCAGGCTTGTTTGCATATATATATATATATATATATATATATATATATATATATATATATATATATATATATATATATTATATATATATATATATATATATATATATATATATATATATATATATATATATATATATATATATATATATATATATATATATATATATATATATATGCAAACAAGCCTGAATGGTCCCCAGGACTATATACAACTGAAAACGTGTGAGTTGTCACTTATATATATATATATATATATATATATATATATATATATATATATATATATATACTAGTTTTTAATGTTAGATCATAAATATGGTTTAGGTACAAGGGACTATAAACATGTGTTCTGAGAACCAGTGTATGCTTAGTTTGGTGAACCACGTGCCACTTCTGGCTCATTCGGTTTCTTGAGGACCATAAACATGTCGTTTTTTTTTTACCAGCAGACATTTATTTGTCTTTAAGTTATTATTAATAACTAGCTATACCCGCCCACACGTTGCTGTGGCTCAGCAATGCTTGTGCGTTGCTGAACCACAGCAACCTTCCCCTGTCCCGCAGTCCTCCCCACAACTACCCCCCCTCTCCCATCCCCTCGTCCTCCCCAACATTCCTCCCTCTCCCGACCCCTTGTCCTCCACTCCACTATCCCCTCACCTTCCCCACCATTCCCCACTCCACCATCCCCTCGTCCTCCCCACAATTTCCCACTGCCCTGTACCCTTGTCCTCCCTACCATTCCCCCTCCCCTGTCCCCTCTTCCTCCTCACCATCCCCCACTCCCCTTCCCCTTTGTCCTCCCCACCATTCTCCATTCCCCCATCCCCTCATCCTCACCATTCACTTCCCCGTCCCCTCGTCCTCCCCACCATTATCCCCTCCCCTGTCCCCTCGTGCTCACCACCATCAACCACTCCTGCCCCCTTGTCCTCCACTCCCTCGTCCGATGCATTCCCAAATGATCTGACGTTCCCATCAGAAAATAGGGAACATCAAATTATCTGATGTTCCCATCACTGAAATATAAGAAAAAGAGTTAAAAAAAACGAAATGAAGAAAAATAAAAAATAAAAAAAATAAACTATACTCACGAAATGGTAAACAACACAGCTCAATTCCAACGCAATATCACACAAATAATTAAATCAAAATGAAAATAAACAGAAATCTACATAAATTCTAATTATCAATGAAATTGGAAACACTGAAATGGAATTGTAGCATATTTGGTATAGCGTGTGTTGCTCTTACGTGCAACAGATGGCACTGTTTAAAAAAACAAAACATGTTTTTAGGTGTTACAGGCGTGGCATCTATACTTATACTCATGAAATGAATGATATTGTAAACAAGACAGCTCAATTTCAATGCAATGTCACACAAAATAATTAAATCAAAATGAAAATAAATCAAAATCTATGAAAATTCAATTTGTCAATGCAATCAGAAACATTGAAATGGAATCGCAACATATTTAGTATAGTGTGTGTTGCTTTTACGTGCAACAGATGGCGCTGTTTCTTAAAAAAAGAATTGTTTTACCTGTCTCAGGTAAAGCTGGCTATTCTTTAACTTACGAAATGAATGGTATGGTAAACAACACAGCTCAATTCCAATGCAATGTCATACAAAATAATTAAATAGAAATGAAAATAAATCGAAATATATGAAAATTCAATTTATCAACGCAGATGGAAACATTGAAATGGAATCGTAACACATTTACTATATGAGTGTGTTGCTACTACTTGCAACAGATGGCGCTGTTTTTCAAAAACGCATGTTTCTATCTATCACAGGTGTGGTATCCATATAGTAGGTATATAAAAACACGCGCATATTTAAATGGAACGTTGTGTCAAAATTTCAAAGCAATCGGTGAAGAAATTTCGGAGATTACACTGTGTGTTGCTCTTACGTAAAACAAATGCGCGCTGTTTTTCAAAAAGAGCATTTTTTTTCTATCACAGCTGAGGCATGTATAAAGTAGGTATATAAAAACACTCGCCTATTCGAATGCAACATTGTGTCAAAATTTCAAAGCAATCATTAAAGAAGTTTCGAAGATTTCCCTCACATGAAAAACACAGTTTTTCAAAAAAAGCAGGTTTTCCCGTCACAGACGAGACATTTATATAGTTTGTATATAAAAACCCACTGTATATAAAAACCCATTCCATGCGAATGTAACGTTGTGTGCAAATTTCAAAGCAATCGGTGAAGAACTTTTGGAGATTAGCGATTTTGAACAAACGAACATTTACATTTTTTTTTATTTTTACATGCAAGCATGCAAGTTAAATTACAATAAAACAACAAAACGAAACATAACAACACAAAACAAGAAACCGCCGGCCAGAAGGACCGACAGGACAACAATTAAAAACTTGAGAAGGTTACAGGAAATGTAGGAGAAAAACACAAAAAGAAACAAAATAGAAAACAATTACAAACAAGCAAGCAATGCAAGCAAAACAAGAAAACATAGCAACAATTTAAAACATTTTAGCACTATAAAACAAAACAGACAGAAGCGCCGGCCTGAAGGACCGACAACAAAGCACTACAGTATGAACAACATGAAATATAACAAGAAAGCACATCATACAACAAGCCATTAACAAACAAAATAAAATAAAAAAACAATCACAACACTTTAAGCATAAAATAAAATACACAGGACAAGGTAACAAAACAAAAAACAAATACATGAATAATAACACACACACACCAAACCACCCGCCTCATCACAAACAAAGGGAGAGGCACGGGCACAAACTACCAGATGGCAAACAAACAGCCAGAAGGGCACACAGTACAAGAGTAAGCATAGAATTAGGAAATCACCGGACATACTTGCCTGGAAACTTGTCCCGAGGGAACTATACATTGAACGCCTCCCAGCGCAACCACTGTCAACGGCCTGGACCACCCACTTGGGACGCCATTTCATCCGCTTTGGCAACAAACACCCGCAAACTGGGGACCCAGATGGTATCACTCCTGAGGCGAGTGACCGGCACACGCTCCCACACCGAGGGAATCGCCCCATCATGAAAGTCCCGGGCTCCTCGTATATCGGTAACGCAGCTATACCCAACCAGTGACCCGACGACATCACAGAGTCTGGCACCACGTCCCCCAAGTCTCCAACGTACCTCGGAGGAGGAGGGAGCCGGAGAGAGGGCACTACCACAGGGGCACCAGCGTCCATGGGCACACCACCGGACGACTGCCGGAAAACCGAGCAGTGCGCACCCTTCCGTAAGGTCATCACCAGGCCACGCTCAACACCAGCATCCCCACCATCCCCGGTAGCAGAGGCCACCACTTCCCACCGCAGAGAGTCCTCCGGTGGAGAAGGAACAGAAGGCACACCCGAGACATGGACACCATCGCCAGCAGGCACATGGACCTCCGCCACCACTAACCGCGGAGCCAGTGACGCATTCGGATCCACTCCGTCAACACCCGAAGACCCACAGTCACTGAATTCCCCAACATCGGCCCAGGCAGACGATGAACGCCTGGAACGTTTGGGCTCTGGCCGGATATCGTCAGAGCCAGAAGAGGACCCAGAAACACGGGCACCACTAGCCGGACGAACCGACGCCCGCCGCAGAACGGCAGCAGCCTCTACCACAGGGGAACCGGACCACACACAACAGGAGGCTCTGCAACCACCCCAGCACCCAGCACAGCTGGGACCCGAGGTGATGATGCAGGGCCAGGCTCAGCAGCCGAAGACGAGTGAGCAGACGGCGATGCCTAACAGAGAGCACCGGGAAGGCCCACGGGAGCAGCAGGGCCAGTGACAGGAGCAGGAGTATCATCCGACGGCACCGCAACATCCGGAGGAGGGTCTGCGACAACCAAGGGAATATCGGGCGACGGTGGGGGAGCCTCATCAGCTAATGGGACGTTCACCTCCT
The DNA here is from genome assembly GCF_040958095.1 of Procambarus clarkii. Classification (NCBI taxonomy): domain Eukaryota; kingdom Metazoa; phylum Arthropoda; class Malacostraca; order Decapoda; family Cambaridae; genus Procambarus; species Procambarus clarkii. The sequence goes on from NC_091179.1 coordinate 2,369,154, forward strand.
CACCCTCAGAGTCCTCCTCCAGAGGGAGCGGCGGGAAATCCTCTTCTCGGAACAAGTTGATGGGAGCAACCGGAGCCGCATCGCACCCGGTAGCCTGATGTCCCATCAGGCCACACCAGAAACAGGTACGGGGTTACCGGGCATAGTACACCCGGACGTAGTATTCTATAAGCCGGACCAAAGATGGAATATCCGACCGCAGGCGCATCCCCAAGGTGCGAATGTTCGTCCGCCTACCTGCATACCTCCCTGAGGAGAGCGTGTTCACCCGCACACTGACAACCGCTCCAAACCTCTGAAAGTAACGTCGGAGGAGTTCCTCGGGAAACTCCAGGGGCGCCCCATGCACACCTACATAAGTTAGGGCACCACTACAGTCCGAGATGGACACCGAGCCGGCACCACCCGGCAACGGCAACGAACGCCCCTCATAACGACGGAGGAAGTCACAGTACTCCTCCTCCATCACAAACTTGATAACAACCCGGAGGCCAGTTACAAGCTCAACACCGTAGTTGGGATACGGAGCATGTCGCACATAACCATTTCTATGTCCGGATATCCAGCACAACCAGTGAACTCCAGGCCCACGGAGTTTACCCGCACAACAGGAGGAAGATGGCCTCCCATGGCAAGCTCGCCATGTCAACACGCAGCCAGGCAGCAACAGCAGGGGGGAGGGGGAAAGACGCCCACACCCCCTGGCGACGAAAACGGCAAACACCCCAAACTACCAGAGGCCAGGCGACATGTCTGTACCTCACGGAAGCTCCAGGAGGACTCACTCTCACGAACATTTACATTTGTATTTATATAGATTCAAAGTGGATTGTATTTAAATGTTATCTTCTAGGTGTTTCCCTTTACACAAATTTGGGGGTGGTTATATACATAGCCTATACCACAAATAGTGGATATTAATAAGCTACAATGGTATTGTTAGTACTACAGCTAAAATGGGTTAATTAAGTGGTAATTATTAGCCCTCAGCTGTTAAGTTGTTAGTGTGAGAATTGGTCCTCCAGCATCATACTGTTGTTTGTCACATGTGGACCATCCTGGACCTGTATTATTGGCGGCTGGTGAGGAAGACAGAGCATGTATGTCGTCTGTACAGTATCTTATAGGTGTTAACAATTCTCTGTGATTTTTCTCCCTTGAACCACACCTGGAGAGTTAATACAGAGTACTAAACTGTATCCACAAATGTGTTATAAAATAAGGACAGGTTGTGTCATTTATTAAATTGTGCTTACCCATGTGGTGGGGTGGTCAGACGTCATTACTGGACTACGGTTATTATCACTGACTACTAGTGACAATTCACTTATGATGGCCAATATAAATTATATATTCATCTAGTATACCGGGTACTGTACTTTAAAAGTAGCAAAATCGTGGGTTGATCGGAGACTCTGTGGTTCCCATATCATGAAGCTCGCGGGAAGTGTATAATGTGTATAGGTAGGCTAGAGAGGCAGGCTACTCTCTGTGTGTGGTCCCCAATGTGACCCTGCGCGTAACTACATCTTGTCTTTGTTTACATGACGTCACGGATTTCCCATTTTCTCCGAACGGTCATGAAACCCATTTCCTTCTAGTGAAGCCAATGGTTAGTAATATTAATATTTAACTAGTATAATCGTGTTTGCTGGTTACATTGGGTCATGACCCAGGCACTGGATCATGACCCAGGCACTGGATCATGACCCAGGCACTGGGTCATGACCCAGGCACTGGGCCATGACGCAGGCACTGGGTCATGACCTAGGCACTGGGTCATAACCCAGGCACCAGATCATGACCCCAGGCACTGGATCATGACCCAGGCAATGGATCATGACCCAGGCACTGGGTCATGACCCAGGCAATGGATCATGACCCAGGCACTAGGTCATGACCCAGGCACCAGATCATGACCCCAGGCACTGGATCATGACCCAGGCAATGGATCATGACCCAGGCACTGGGTCATGACCCAGGCACTGGGTCATGACCTAGGTACTGGGTCATGACCCAGGCACCAGATCATGACCCCAGGCACTGGATCATGACCCAGGCAATGGATCATGACCCAGGCACTGGGTCATGACCCAGGCAATGGATCATGACCCATGCACTGGGTCATGACCCAGGCACTGGATCATGACCCAGGCACTGGGTCATAACCCAGGCACTGGATCATGACCCAGGCCCTGGGTCATGACCCAGTCACTGGGTCATGACCCAGGCACTGGATCATGACCCAGGCACTGAGTCATGACCCAGGCACTGGGTCATGACCCAGGCACCAGATCATGACCCCAGGCACTGGGTCATGACCCAGGCACTGGGTCATGACCCAGGCACTGGATCATGACCCAGGCACTGGGTCATGACCCAGGCACCAGATCATGACCCCAGGCACTGGGTCATGACCCAGGCACTGGGTCATGACCCAGGCACTGGGTCATGACCCAGGCACTGGGTCATGACCCAGGCACTGGATCATGACCCAGGCACTGGGTCATGACCCAGGCACTGGGTCATAACCCAGGCACCAGATCATGACCCCAGGCACTGGGTCATGACCCAGGCAATGGGTCATGACCCAGGCACCGGGCCAACCCGGGCTCCCAATGTTTAAATCACACAACTATTGATGATCAGCAACACTTGGGCACCATCGCATACCCCGCTGTAGTAAGTTAATTATTAAATTACTAAAATACAATTCATCAATACAAAGTCACAATGAACGATCACGATCGTGACCATTTCTTGCTTGGAATATTGCTTATAATTGTAGTATCACTGAAATATTGATTGACATTCGTGACTGTGATTCCAACACTGAGTAGATGAAAACTGCGACTCAATTTGCGGTTTTTTAGCTGGAAGGAATCAGATTAGTTGTGGTGTTTTAAGGTGTGTTGTGGGGTCTGATGGTGTTTTGTGGTGCTTTTTGGTGTGTTGTGGGGTCTTATGGTGTGCTGTGGTGCTTTTTGGTGTGTTGTGGGGTCTTATGGTGTGCTGTGGTGCTTTTTGGTGTGTTGTGGGGTCTTATGGTGTGCTGTGGTGCTTTTTGGTGTGTTTTGGGGTCTGATGGTGTGTTGTGGTTCTTTTGTGGAGTTTTATTGTGTGTTGAGGTGTTTTCTGGGGTTATATGGTGTGTTGTGTTGTTTTATGGTTTTGCGAGGGTCTTATTGTGTATTGTGGTTATTTATGGTGTGTTGTGAGGTCTTATAGTGTGTTGTGTTATTTTGTGGAGTTTTATTGTGTGTTGAGGTGTTTTCTGGGGACTTATGGTGTATTCTGGTGCTTTATGGTGTGTTGTGGTGCTTTATGATGTGTTGAGGGATCTTGTGATGTACTGCGGTGCTTTATGGTGTGTTTTGGGATCTTATGGTGTGTTGTAGTGTTATATGATATGTTGAGGGGTCTTTTGGTGTGTAGTGGTTCTTTATAGTAAGTTGTGGGTTCTTATGATGTGTTGTGGTGCTTTATGGTGTGTTGTGGGGTCTTGTGGAGTGTTGTATTGCTTTATGGTGTGTTGAGGGGTCTTATGGTGTGTTGTAATGCTTTATGATGTATCGTAATGTCTTATGCTCTGTTGTGGTACTTTATGGTGTGTTGTGGGCCTTATGGTGTGTTGTTGTGTTTTATGGTGTGTTGTGTAAAATATATAGTGATAATTTCACAGAGTGGAGTTTATCTACGAGGGAGGATCATCCTTTCCGGTGAATCACGTGTCTGTCAAGTCAACTCGATCAAACAGGATTAGACTGGTTACTTAAGGCTGTATGACGCATTCTACCTGAACTGCTTGAAAGCTAAGATTTTGTTTCTAGTTATAACCTTGTAGTTAGTTTTACTAAATCTATAACTTGATTAATTAATGCAATTTATTTATTAAATTATTTCAACATCCTATGTAATAGGTAATTCCAGCATTATTGGTTTTACCCCCAAAAAAGTGTGTAGGGAAATAATCCAGGTAATATTTGGAAGTTTTTACAGTCCAATTCTCTAATATTTTTTATATAAATTATTTTTTATTATTATTATATCAGATTATATTTTGGAGTGTTTCTCCCACATTTTTTATGGCTCTTCGAACCGGGATGGTCTAGAGAGCTAGACTATTATTAAACATCAGTGTAATAAATAAACTAACAACTTATTAACAATAAAACAAATTACTAACACTGATTATACTATATCTCTTAAATTATAAGAATCTTGTCAGATATTAGGTCATTTACAATTAAATTAATAGTTACGGCAGTTACCTGGCAACCATATAACCATAACTGTGTATATATTTACTATAAATATATATTCTATATAAACAAAATTACAAAACCCAAAAAACAGCACTACCCTGAAACTTCCACATTATCATTATTATAACATTATATATGCCAACCCATATAGGGTAGGATTTCTTAGATTGGAATTGTACTGAATCATGTACAACTCTAGCCTAACCCATTATTAGTAACCACCTAGTTAGGTAGGCTTATTATCAGGCTAGTGCTGTATCAAGCAGTACTACCTAATCAACACTTAATATTGTTAAGACCCTAATTAGGGTCGACTCATTAATTACACGAATTGTGCTCTCATATTTTATTATAGTTTATTGTGCTCATCTTCGAGTGCTACGAAGTACTACTACCCATCCGAAGGCAAACGAGATGGACTAACCCTAGGAACCTCCTGTAGGGGTACAGAGTATCACTCAAATTTTATATATAATTAATCTTTAATTTGTATGCCAACCTCCACAGGAGTTAGGATTTATATAGCCCAGTGTAGAAATTAGGTACTAAGCAATCACCACAATACTTGCTCCACGTATATGAACAGGTAACTTCCCTATAAATAATAGCTAAATAAGCTCTATAAGGCTCAAACCCATAGCCAATATGGCTACACCTGAAAAGACAGAACTACTCAACAAATGTGAAAGCTGGATAGAAGTGTATCCATTTAATATCATGGGGCTAGGAATCTCCACAAAAGTGGCTAGACAAAAATTCGAACAAGTAAAAGTAATGAACGAGTCTTCTCTGGAAACGAGCTCCTTGTCAGTAACACTGACCCAGATGAAATAGATCTAATCGAATCTGACCTTGCCAACTATGAAGATAAAATCCAGGCCTGGTTAAATCACTATAATAAGGTGCTGGCAACAGAGAATATTTATACAGGGCAGGATCTCTTTAGTAGCATTCTCACACCAAGGCAAGCACCCAGTTCATCATATAAAATAAATGAGCTACATCAATATGAGGATACTCCTCTAATTAAGTTAGATCTTTACACTGGATCAATAATTGAGGTTAAAACTTCACTCCTCACATCCTCATCTAATACAGCGTCACCCCAATGACACACTAACAGAAACTGAACAGTTTTCAGAAACTTTATCCATATATTCTATGGATTCTGAGAACCTGCAAAGCAAGCACCCACCCAGAGCCCCTCTAGGCGACAACATCGTTCAACCACCAGCCGAGACGATACGTGTGGCTACTGAACCATTATGCTTCCAAAGTGAACATAAGGGAGTAAATGAAGATGATGCTGAAGCTTAAGCTGAAATTAAAGCTAAGCTAAACAAGAAACTTTAAAACAAAATAGTGGTAGTCTTAATCACTCAAACCCGCTTCCTAGAGGTAAGGCTGATAATAATTAACACTAATCAAGCAATCTAGTTCCCCAGGAAAAGTGCTGACAAAGAGAAGGCATCATAACACTCGTGCACCAGTTACTGAACCCAACCAGATCAATCAGTTGACTCCTTGCAAGCCTTTAGCCTAAAACTCGAGTCACTGCTAAGATCATTCAGCAAGGAAGTGGATCAATCCACTGCTGAGTGGATGACTAAAATTGTCATCCAAAGAAATTTGTCCAACGAGGTGCTAGACGAGTTATATTCATATCAAAATAACAATCCTGACAATGCAGGACATCATAAAAGGTTTTCGTTCAGTCGTAAAGAAAAGACAAGCAAACCAAGCACTTAAAGCCTATACTAGCTAGACCTTCAGAAACAGTACCCACATCAAATTCTTTAACTGAACCTCCTAAAGTGACACATTCATAGGTAATATGAGTACTAATAATCAATCTAATACTAGCAGGTCAAACACTGATTTATCAGTGAGACTTAAGAGTACAACAAGTACTCCCAAGAAACAACAACCAAACACTTCCTCACCAAAGTGGAACAAACAAGGCAGTAAGAGTAAGCAAGCAGCAAGTCCCTCAAAACCTGTAGTCACTATTTCACCTAAACCCGTGATGCTTAAACATGCCATTGCGAACATTCACTATATCACTGCACAAATTATCCTAGCCGAGACACCTGAGTCAAGCGACTCAAGCAGCTACACAGGTGCACCAGGTGTCTCAAACCGCATAATGCAACCAGCTGTCAGACCCCACTGAACACATGCAATAGGTGTCGAAGGGGTCAACATCATGCTGCACTGTGCAAGTATCCTAAATCAAATTATTCAAACCCCAGGGTGAGAGATAGACATTCCACCCAAGTACAGTGCTGCAAGGTGCGAGAAAACTACAGCGTACAATCGCAAACATCTCAAGTTAATGCAACAGTTCCCACTGCCAAACTCCTAGTCAAGAATAAAGGGACCAAGATCGCCATTCGTGGCTTATTTGATCAAATGTGCCAGAAAACCTTTATCACACAGAAAGCGGCAGAGACACTTAAACTGAAGCGAGTAACACAGGTTAAATTAAACCTGTCAGGGTTCATGATAAACAGAGGACCCCAAGACTACACAGTAGTCCAGTCACTAGTATGTCCGACCTGTCCAGGCCAAAGTGGTCGATCAAATCCCGTTTGACCTAAATGTTATGGGTCTAGGGAAAACAGGGAAAATTCCTACAAAAAATGCAGTCATGTTGGTTGACAGCAAGATAACGTCTGACCACCTCACCAATATTGGTCTACTTGTAGGGGGAGACCACTACTACCAGTTTGGTGCCAACTGGTAGTAGTGGCACCATATTATTACTGGACAAACTAAGCAACAGGGCATGAACCCTGTTAAGATCAGCAGGAGGCTATCTACTTACAAGTACAGTTTTAAACCTGAAGAAGCCTATGCCTGCTGACAATCGATGTTAATAAAAAAATAAACCATCAGCTGAATATAAATCAACAGCAACCAAGCATAAAGGAGAAAACAGCTGACTAAATAAAACACGGATAGAGTTTAGTAAAATTAATATTAGCCGAGATGTTTCTATGGGTCTCAGTGAATAAGCAGTGGCCAGCAGCCTAACAATTGCAAGTCACAGCGACCCAGCTACTGACCCCATTATAGACCCAGAACTATTCTCGAAGGTAATAATTGACCACACTCAGTCTTTTAAGCAAAACAAATAAAAACGAAACAAAGCTAGAAAATCTAGCACCTAAGGAATTTCGTGGGAAGATGAAGTCAAAAAGAAAGTTTCCATACCTGTAAATCCTACAAGGACAAAAGTCCAATATAAACTGGCGCCGAAGGTCAGCCAACAAAAAACTTTAGATTAAGTCTTCACAAGAAAAGACCAATACCCCATAAAATTTCTCTGAAATAGATTTTAGTAATCCACCTGATGAAATTTCACCTGTAGTGTTGCTTCAGTTTTGTTTGGGGGTTACTTCCTTTCTGCCCTTTAAGCAACCTTAGAAACGTTTTTGAAGAAGCATCTTAGCACAAGCAAAATTGAAAACTTACAATAGCCTGCAAGTACATGGAGCCCCCTTTGAATTTCAGGACGACTTTTTAACCTCCTGTTTTGAACGATTTGGGACAGTGTTAAGTATTTGTTGGAACAAGGTCCTTGCTGGGCACTGTGTTGGTAGGCTTAATGGCTCCCGCACCCTGACGATGTCGCTGAAGTGTAGTGTACCGTCGTCGATGTCCGTGTTAGGTTACGCGCTCCGCTGCCTGTATCGGGGTCATCTGCGCACCTGTTACCGGTGTGGTCACGAGGGTCATCTGGCTGCAGCGTGCTACGTGGGAGCGACTGGTAGGGTGCATGTTTTTCGTGAGGAGGATTTTCCGCCCCTGTTGCATTCGGATGGTTCTGAGGACAGAGTGGGTGCTGTGCCTGAGGCCCCTGATTGCCTGTCTGCTGCTCTGCCTCTTGAGGCGAGTTCTACGGCTTGTGCGACACGTTTGGTAACTGCTGTGGCCCCAGGGGGTTGTTGAGCCGGTGTGTGTGGGTGTCGGGCCGTCGCCTGTGCTGCGTGTAGTGTGGGATGTCCCGGTGGAGGTTCATGTCCCACCCCTGCCTGTGGATGTGGTACCGGCTCCCGGGGACGCGGATTCGGCTGTTTTGGATGGGGGGGGGGGGGGGGGGGGCTTCGGCAGGGGGAGGTGCCTGCCGTGCCTGTGTGTGTTGGCGACTGTAGTTCTGCTCTTTCCATCCCTTTGCAGAAGCGTGCACGTCAGTATTCTGAGGCTGTTTCCCTGGATGATGTGGACAGTGCGGGCGATGTGGCCTCTGTAGACTCTTCGGACGGTGCGGGTGTGGCCTGTGTGGATGTGAAGATGGTGGCTGTGCCTGCGGAGGGGCCTGCTGGGAGTGGTGTGGTGTGGCCTGTCTCGAAGCGCTCACGGCGGGCTCGGAGTATGTCTCCCCTTCGTGGTGTGCCTTGGGAGTTGGTGGGGGAGTATGGTGCTCTGGCGTCCCTCGCCGTGGATGTTGGTGCTGTGAGGGGGCTCCGAAGTTGCGACCTGCGCCCCCCCCTCTTGCGTCTCCTGCTGTTGGATCCCCGCAGTGGAGGGTTGCCCCTGATGATCGAGACCTCGTCATGGTGTTGCGGAAAGATGTGCGCCGGGGGGCCTAGGCTCGTGTGCCCTGTGGTGGGGTCGATGCCGCGCCTGCATCCCCCTGAGGTTCCCCTTCCTTCGTTGCCCTGGTCTGGGGGAAGCCTAGTTCCGACTGCTGGGGTCGTCCCCTGTGAGGGTCTGGTGTTGGGCCCTTATTGGGATGCCCGGATGCTTCCGATCCCGTGGTGCTCGTCCACTGTCTGGGTGTCGCAGGTGAAGGAGTTTGTTTATAGGGTGCCGGATAAGATGTCTCAGCCGAAGGCACCACCTGGTGGCTGGGTGTCCCCTGACACGTGGGTGATTTGGGATGCGTACTGCTTGCGCTTTCCGATATACAAGTTTCCAGAGAAATATTAGTTGACGTCTGCTCAGTTATACCTCAAGAGAAGGTTATAACACAACCATATATAAATCGAGCAGACCCCACTGCTCACAAATAAACTTTTTAAGTTATTATGTGCTTAGTTATACCTCAAGAAGGTTATAGCACTGTAACTCAACATATGTAAACCAGAAGACTTCACTGCTCACAGATAGTCAGAATAACGTTGCTGATAAAGAAAACTTTTAAGCTATGTGCTCTGTTATGCCTAAAGAGGAGTATAGCACTGTAGCCTAACATACACAAATGAACAGACCTCACTGCTCTTAAATAAACCTTTTAAGCTATGTGCTCTGTTGTGCATCAAGAGGGTTATAGCACTGTAGCCTAACATACACAAACGAGCAGGCCTTGCTGCTCCTAAATAAACTTTTTAAGTTATGTGCTCTATGATGTGAAAGCTGGATAGAAGTGTATCCAGTTAATATCATGGGGCTAGGAATCTCCACATAAGTGGCTAGCCAAAAATTCGAACAAGTAAAAGTAGCCTAATTCACTGCTCCTAAATAAACATTTTAAACTATGTGCTCTGTTGTTCCTCAAGAGGGTTATAGCACTGTAGCCTAACATATACAAACGAGCAGGCTTCACTGTTCCCAAATAAACCCTTTAAGCTATGGGCTCTGTTATGCCTAAAGAGGATTAAAACACTGTAGCCTAACACTTTCATAAACGAGCAGGCGTAATTGCTCACAAATTAGCTAGGGTGTCACTGTTAAAGGAAATAGTAAATTGTCGCAAGTAGCATTAACTTTTTACTTAGATAGACTATAGGGCAATTAGTTAGGGATAGCAGAGTACAAGCTGAGTCTGTACTAACTAAAGTAATATGGCTGACTATTAACAAAGACTAATTTAAATGAAATGATGATATTTAATGACGACAAATAAAAAATCATATCCTCATTTAAAGTTGAGAATGAATTAATGAGTCTTCAGTGACAAGCCTGTGTGCTGTAATTTAACTAACTTTAAGTCACAACGACCAAGCCACTAGCCTCACTATCGTCTCCAAGTCATCCGTGATTTTAATGAATAAACATACTCAGTTCTCTGAATGAAATAAAATTTAGCTAGGTTAGAAATTTAGTAATACTATGAAGTAACCTAAAATACCCCTCCAAAAGGACTGCTGCACAACAGTGCTGATTCAAGCAATATTTAATTCTGCATAAGTACAGACAATTCCTCGTCTGAGATTGAGATGAACTTATGAGTCTCCAGTGATGAGTTAGTGTCTAGTAACTCAACCAGTTACAAGTCACAGTGACCCTAGACAATGATCTCACTGTAGAACTGAGAGACTCCTTGATCTTAGATGACATAATGATTAATATTTTAACCACTAAACAGATATTCCCACAATGACAGATTAATAACTTATTTCATGCCTGTTACACAGATCCGGGACATTCGTTATGTATGTACAAACGTATTGACTTACTATCTTATCTTGAGATGATTTCGGGGCTTTTAGTGTCCCCGCGGCCCGGTTCTCGACCAGGCCTCAACCCCCCAGGAAGCAGCCCGTGACAGCTGACTAACACCTATGTACCTATTTTACTGCTAGGTAGCAGGGGCATAGGGTGAAAGAAACTCTGCCCATTGTTTCTCGCGGGCGCATTGTTGTGATCCTGTGGGACCACAGGATCACAAGTCCAGAGTGCTGTCCGCTCGGCCGACCGGCCTTTATTACTTTACTTTATTACTTTATTACCGACTTTATTACATGTTACTAACATGTAATAACTTTATAATTTCGGAGGGGAGCATCAGACACGTCAGTACTGAATAATGAACTGCGACCCATGTTTTCTCTCCCCCGGAGTTATGTCGGAAATTTTCGACACCCCCAAATACTAGCCAATAGTAAGGTAAGATAAATTTATTGTACTAGGAAATCAAATTTAGTAACCCTACTAACAAGTAGCGCACGGCAACCAAATCCTCACTAATATCAATGCCGTTGTTACATCAACCGCCCAGTTTCTATGAGAATTAACTAGTTATATAAATCAAATTAAACCCTGTCTAACCTTTGTTTAAATTACTAGGTAATATCGATTGCAAATTGATTTAATTCATTGGAGCAAATTATATCTTTATTTCTAAATAAAGTTTCCGCAACTGCGATCAGCTAATTTCAGCTGGGTAAAAGTAACGAACTGAATATTCTCTATATATATCCGTTGTTTATCTAACGACACTTTGGTTCAATAATGCACACAACAAAAATTCGTCTGTTGATACTTGAAGTGCGTTATTATGACGTTAACGTCGGCAATGCTTTAGCTAGATCGTAAACCAGAATAAAATATGAATTATATGCCGAACTAGTGCACAGTGAGGGTACCAGGTGGCGTGCGCACTTCACCAGCCACTTGCCTAGAGACATGACTGAGGAGAAGCTGTCTTTGATTGTATCCCGAGCTCGCCATTTTCATCGTCAGTTATACGGATCATCTGAACAATATCAGATCCCAGACTTTGCAGCCAGCTTCATCTGTTATTGAGGACACTGCGTCCGGTTGGATGAGTTACTCTTTGTCACGTTTTATGGCCATAATCCTGTGTTATAGGTTGTCCAAGCATTATGACGCTAGCCTATCAAAAAACACCAATAAGTGTGTTTTCCCTAATCAGTCGATCCCCTTTCAATGAATGTTAGTAGACATACTTGTAGTCATGTAGAAATTATATAGCGTTAATTTAACAGAGTGGAGTTTATCTGAGGGAGGATCATCCTTTCCGGTGAATCACGAGTCTGTCAAGTCAACACGATCAAACAGGACTAGACTGGTTACGGAAGGCTGTCTGACGCATTCTATCTGAACTGCTTGACAGCTAAGATTTTGTTTCTAGTTATAACCTTGTAGTTAGCTTACTAACTCAATAACTTGATTAATTAATGCAATTTATTATTGAAATTATTTCAACATTATATGTAATAGATAAATTGATCAATAATGGTTTTACCCCCCAAAAAGTGTGTAGGGGAAATAATCCAGGTAACATTCAGAAGTTTTACAGTCCACTTCTCTAATATTTTTTATATAAATTATTTACTTTATTATTATATCAGATTATATGTTGGAGGGTTTCCCCCACACTTGTTGTGGTGTCTTATAGTGTTTTGTGGTTTTATGGTATGTTGTAGTGTCTTATGGTGTGTTGAGGGGTCCTATGGTGTGTTCTGAGATCCTATGGTGTGATGTGGGATCTTATGGAGTGTTGTGGGATCTTATGGTGTGATGTTGGTCTTATTGCTTTTTGTTGTGACTTAAAGTGTTGTAGGGTCTTATGGTAGGTTGTTGTGTCTTATTGTGTGTTGAGGGTATTATGGTGTGCTGTGGTGTTTTACGGTATATTGTGGGGATCTTATGGTGTGTTGTGGGGTCTTTTTGTGAGTTGTTGACTCTTATGGTGTGTTGTGGGGTCTAATGCTGTGTTGTGGAGTTTTATAGTGTTTCGAGGGGTCTCATGCTGTGTTGGGCTGATTTGTGGTGTGTTGTGGGGCCTTATGCTGTGTTGTTGTTTTTTCATGGTGTTGTGGGGTCTTATGTTGTGTTTTGGTGTTTTATGGTGTGTTGTGGGGTCCTGTGCTGTGCTGAGGTGTGTTGTGGGGGCTTTATGGTGTGTTGTATTCACCCCCTCCACACAAGCTAAACCCAGTAAGATAACTGTTGGATCTGTAGTAATGATACTTAACCAACACAGGTCTGGCCCTATGTACAAGCTAACCGAGAAGTTTTTGGGTCCATATAAGGTAATATAGTTTATCAAGGGTAACAAGTACATACTTAAGAATTTATTAAAAGGACAGTATATAACTCTCATCTGAGCAGTACCTACTCTCTCTGTCTCTCTCTCTCTGAGTGAGACCTACGATTTCCGCTCTTCTACTTGTTCTAGACCACATAAAGTTAGTTAAATGGACTGCTGACGAGACTGGTGCATAAGATGATAATGACCATACCCACACTGATTCTTCTATCGGAACACCATCTACTCTGGTTGACAGACCACTTGACGTAGAGCTACCTCATGGCAACACCTATAATCTTAGATCTAGACCTTAACTGTACACTCACCACAAGTCCATTGGCTAGATGTTAACAAGATTAACTCCCTAGATGAGAGCTTGGCACATGCAGTTTCATCTGTCCCTGCCCCTCAGTCAGAGCCAGAGTTGTATAGTGTTCTTAATGAACTAGGTGTTGACATTCGCAGAATCTATAATTAAGTGCAATCTGCAGTTGTCATTCCGTTTTTGTTTGGCCGAACCAGAGAACTATCCAGTACTTTTACCCCATGTGTCTTATTATTTCTTTACTAGCTGTACTCGGCCACACATTGCTGTGGCTCAGCAACCTTTCCTTGTCTCCCAGTCCTCCCCACCATTCCTCCCTCCCCCGTCCCCTCGTCCACCCAATCATTCCTCACACCCCGGAGCCAGGAGCCGGTCGGCCGAGCGGATAGCACGCTGGACTTATAATCCTGTGGTCCTGGGTTCGATCCCGGGCGCCGGCGAGAAACAATGGGCATAATTTCTTTCACCCTATGCCCCTGTTACCTAGCAGTGAAATAGGTACATGGGTGTTAGTCAGTTGTCACGGGTTGCTTCCTGGGGGGTGGAGGCCTGGTCGAGGACCGGGCCGCGGGGACACTAAAATCCCCGAAATCATCTCAAGATAACCTCAAGAAGATAACCCCCTGTCCCCTCGTCCTCCCAACCATTCCCCACTCCCCCATCCCCTCGTCCTCCTCCACCATTCCACCCCTCCCTCATCATTTGTCCTCCCCACCATCCCTCCCACTCCAACATTCCCTCATCCTCCTAACCATTCCCAGTTCCACCGTCCCCTCATCCTCCCCACCCTCTCCCACTACCCGTCGCATAGTCCTCCCTACCATTTCCCCCTCCCCTGTCCCCTCGTCCTCCCCACCATCCCCCACTCCCCTGTCCCCTTATCCTCCTCACCATTCTCCATTCCACTGTCCCCTCATCCCCAACTCCCCTGTCCCCTCGTCCTCCCACCATTACCCCCTCCCCTGTCCCCTCGTCCTCCCCACTATTCTCCCTCTCCCGTCCCCTTGTCTTCCCTACCATTCCCCACTCCCTCGTTTGATGCATTCCCAAATGATCTGACGTTTCCGTCAGAAAATTGGGAACATCCAATGATCTGATCCCATCACCAAAATATATGAAAAACAGTTAAAAAAACGAAATGAAAAAAATTGAAAAAATAAAAAATAAACTGTGCTCACGAAGTGAACGGTATGGTAAACAACACAGCTCAATTCAAACGCAATATCACACAAAATAATTAAATAAATATAAAAATAAATCGAAGTATATGAAAATTCAAATTGTAAATGCAATCGGAAACATTGAAATGGAATCCTAACATATTTAGTAATAATAATAATAATAATAATATTTTATTTAGGAAAAGTACATATATAGAAGCAGAGTTAAAACATACAGTAGAATTTATAGATAGAGCTAGTACATACAATACCTAAAGCCAATAATATGCATAGTGTTTCGGGTAAATATAGCTTGTTTGTATATACATAGTATAGTGTGTGTTGCTCTAACGTGCAACAGATGGCACTGTTTAAAAAAAATGTTTTACCTGTCATAGGTGTGGTATCTATTCTTATACTCACGAAATGAATGGTATGGTAAGCAACACAGCTCAATTCCAACGCATTGTCACACAAAATAATTAAATAAAAATAAAAATAAATAAAAATATATGAAAATTCATTTTGTCAATGCAATCGGAAACATTGAAAATGTAATCATAATATATTTAGTATAGCGTGTGTTGCTAGGACGGGCAACAGATGACACTGTTTTAGAAAAAAAGATGGTTTTTACCTGTCAGAGGTGTGGCATCTGTATAGTAGGTATAAAAATATGCGCGTATTCGAATGGAACGTTGTGTCAAATTTCAAAGCTACCGGTGAAGAAATTTTGAAGATTACAGTATGTGGTTGCTCTTACGTCCAACAGATGGCACTGTTTTTCAAAAAACGCATGTTTTTTCCTGTCACAAGTGAGGCATGTTTACAGTTGGTATATAAAAACATGCGCCTTTTCGAATGCAACGTTGTGTCAAAATTTCAAAGCAATCGGTAAAGAGGTTTCGAAGATTTTACTCACATGAAGAACACAGTTTTTGAAGAAAATTTAACTTTTTCCCGTCACAGAAGTAACAATATATATATATATATATATATATATATATATATATATATATATATATATATATATATATATATATATATATATGTCGTACCTAGTAGCCAGAACGCACTTCTCAGCCTATTATGCAAGGCACGATTTGCCTAATAAGCCAAGTTTTCATGAATTAATGTTTTTTCGACTACCTAACCTACCTTACCTAACCTAACCTAACTTTTTCCGCCACCTAACCTAACCTAACCAATAAAGATAGGTTAGGTTAGGTTAGGTAGGGTTGGTTAGGTTCGGTCATATATCTACGTTAATTTTAACTCTAATAAAAAAAAATTGACCTCATACATAATGAAATGAGTAGCTTTATCATTTCATAAGAAAAAAATTAGAGAACATATATTAATTCATGAAAACTTGGCTTATTAGGCAAATCAGACCTTGCATAGTAGGCTGAGAAGTGCGTTCTGGCTACTAGGTACGACATATATATATATATATATATATATATGTCGTACCTAGTAGCCAGAATGCACTTCTCAGCCTACTATGCAAGGCCCGATTTGCCAAATAAGCCAAGTTTTCTTGAATTAATATATTTTCTCTATTTTTTTTCTTATGAAATGATAAAGCTACCCTTTCATTATGTATGAGGTCAATTTTTTTTTTATTGGAGTTAAAATTAACGTAGATATATGACCGAATCTAACCAACCCTACCTAACCTAACCTAACCTATCTTTATAAGTTAGGTTAGGTTAGGTAGCCGAAAAAGTTAGGTTAGGTTAGGTTAGGTAGCCGAAAAACAATTAGTTCATGAAAATTTGGCTTATTAGGCAAATTGGGCCTTGCATAGTAGGCTGAGAAGTGCGTTCTGGCTACTAGGTACGACATATATATATATATATATATATATATATATATATATATATATATATATATATATATATATATATATGTATATATATATATATATATATATATATATATATATATATATATATTGTGTATAAAAATTCGCTCGGATGCGAAAGGAACGTTGTGTGAAAATTTCAAAGCAATCGGTGAAGAACTTTTGGAGATTAGCGATTTGAACAAACGAACATTTATATTTTCATTTAAATTCATAATGCAATGTATATACTTCTTTCAACTTTGTTTTGTGTCTTTAATCATATGCAATTGAGAAGTTTCCTGTGCCATTTGTATTTTTACAGTATATGTCATCAAGAGTTCCATTAATGTTCTAGCAACCACACTGAGGCCAGTGATTCCTGACTGTTATCACTAAGATGTTATCCTTCTCTGTCCAGTGCTTGTAAATATCTTGTATATATTGTATGTTAATTTTTGTTCTTGTTATCTAATTATAAAATTCATTGTGGATGTTAGGTCATAACTCGTGTTCCATTAATGCAGATAATTTTGTTTAATTATTTTCCAGGCACATGTCATTAACACAAGATGTTGATAATTTTGTCTTAAGCAATACTTTGAGTTGTATTGTTCACACCTAATGCTTAGACATGCTTATGCTATTCATGCTCTTTTTCCAGTTGATGCATTGTTACCATGATTTTCCTCTGAGTAAATTATATTATAATTTTTGTGCACATGCTTATCTTATCTTGAGATGATTTCGGGGCTTTAGTGTCCCCGCGGCCCGGTCCTCGACCAGGCCTCCACCCCCAGGAAGCAGTCCGTGACAGCTGACTAACACCCAGGTACCTATTTTACTGCTAGGTAACAGGGGCATAGGGTGAAAGAAACTCTGCCCATTGTTTCTCGCCGGCGCCTGGGATCGAACCCAGGACCACAGGATCACAAGTCCAGCGTGCTGTCCACTCGGCCGACCGGCTCATGCTAACTCATGCTAAGCAGAGTTAGTATTAACGCACACCTGATCCACCTTTTAATATCTATTCTGATATTCTACATGTAAGCTATTATTGTATGCCACCGAATTTCCGTTCAAAATCATTGTAGCTAGCTAGGCAGGTTTGTCAAAAAGGGACGTCGACTTGGTAGAGCATTCGAGCGGTGTTAGCTTTCAAATTGTAAGTCGGTTCGTGTATAGCCAGTTCTGTTGCCAGTGGGCCCATGACATTATTACCACAGAGTAGCAGCTTTCAAGTAGTCCAGCAGTATCACACACAGACCTAGACAAGTGTAGGACCTCAGGACCTACCACAACATACCTTAGACTCCAAGACCCCCAAAACATACCTTAGACTCCAAGACCCCCAAAACATACCATAAGACACTACAACCTACCTTAAGATCCCACAACACTATAAGACACCACAACAAGGAATAAGACCAACAACGCACCATAAGACACCACAACACACTATAAGACCTCAAAGGACACCATAAACACTTCAACAACATAAGATGCCAGAACACACAATACGAGCCCCACAACACAATATAGAACACCACAACACACCATAGGACCATACGAAATACCATAAAACACCAAAACACAGCATAAGACCCAACAAAACACAATAAGTTCCCACAACACACTATAAAACACTTCAACACATAATAAAACACAGAACAAACAATAAAACACCAGAACGCACCATTAAATACAAAAACAAACCAAAAATACCCCCAGAACACACGATAAAAGCACCCACAACTCCTCCAATAAAACACGACAACAGATCATAAAACACCACAACACAACATTAGACACGACAACACACCATGAGACCCCGAAACACACCATGAGACCCCAAAACACACCATAAAACACAATAACACAGCATAAGACCCCACAACACATTATAAAACACCACAACACACCACAAAACCCCATAACATACCATAAGACCCCACAACAAACCATAAAACCCCACAACACACTATAAGACAGTACAATACACCATAAGACTACACAACACCATAAGACTACACAACACCGTAAGACTACACAACACCATAGGTCCACACAATACACAATAACACACGACAACATACCATAAGACCCCACAACACAACATAAAACACCATAACACACCAAAAAAGCACCACAACCGACCATAAGATCACACAACACACCATAAGAAACCACAACACAGCATAAGAAGCCACGACACAATAGAAAACTCCATAACACACCATAAGACTCTTCAACACACCATAAAACACTACAACAAAGCATAAGACCCACAACATACCATAAAACACCACAGCACACCATAAGACCCTAAAACACACCATAAGACACCACAAACTACCGTAAGACCCCACAACAATATAAAACACCACGAATCAATAAGACCCACAGCACACCATAAGACCCAACAACTCCATAAGACCCCACAACACACCATAAAGCACTACAACACTCAATAAAACACAAAAACAGACCATTAGACATCACAACACACCATAAGACCCACTCAGCGCACCATTAAACAACACAACACACCATAAGACACACACAACACATCATAAAATACCACAACAATGCAATGAACCCACAAAACACCATAAAACAACTCAACACACCATAAGACCCCACAACACAACATAAGATCACACAACACACCATAAAACACAACAACACTCCATACGATCCCACAACACTTTATAAAACACCACAACTCACCATAAGACCCCAGAGAACACAATTAATCACATCACCACACCAAATGACCCCACAACTCATAAAACACAACAACACACCACAAAACACCACAACATACAATAAGTTCCCACAACACACCATAAAATCCCACAGCACATTATAAGACACCACAACACACCATAAAACCCCCACAGCACACCATAAAAGACTTCAACACACTATAAGGCCCCACGACACGGTATAAGACCCCATAACACACCATAAATCACCACAACACAGCCTAAGACACCACAGCACACTATAAAACACAACAACACACGATAAGACCCCAAAACACACAATAAGGCCCGACAACACAGCATAAGACCCCACAACACACTATAAAGCCCCACAACACACCATAAACCTATCGTAAGACCCCAAAACACTATAGGACACCACTTCAAGCAATAAGACCCACAACACACCATAAAACAGCAAAACACATCGTAAGACTCCACAACACACTATAAGGCCTAACAACTCACCATAAGACCCCCAACACACTAAAAACCCTTCAACGCACCATAAAACACCACAACACAGCATAAGTACCCATAACATACGATAAAACCCATAACATACGATAAAACACCAAATCACTCCACAGGAACCCACAAGACACTATAGGACACCACAACCTATCATAAGACCCCAAAACACTATAGAACACCACTTCAAGCAATAAGACCCACATCACACCAAAAGACCCCACAATAAACCATAAGACACAACAACACGCTATGAGACCCCAGAGGACACCATAAAACACCACAACGCATTATAAGACCCACACAACACATCACGAAACACCAAAACAAAGCATACAACCCCACAAAACACAGCTAAACACCACAACACACAATAAGACACGGCAACACACCATAAGACCCCACAGCACCTCACAAAACACCAAAACACATCCTAAGACACCTACAACACACCAAAAAACCCACAACACATCATATGACCCCCCATATCACATTATAAAACACCATAACACTCCATTAAAGACCTCCGTAAAATGCAGCATAACACCCCCACAACACACCAAAAACAAAATAACACTCCGTAAGAGCCTATAAAACCTCATTAAAGACAACAACACACCACAAAGCACCACTAAACAGTATAAGACCACACAATACATCGTAAGACCCCACAACACAGAATAAGACACAACAACACACCATAAGCCTCCACAACACACCATAAGACACCACAACACACCATAAGATCCCCAGAACACACATAAGAAACCACAACACATACCAAAATTCCCCTACAGCATACAATAAAACACAGCAACAGCACACTATTAGACCTCACAACACACCACAACACAGCATAAGACCCCACAACACAACATAAAACATCACAACAAACCATAAGACTCCATAACACACCACAAAGTACCACAACACTCTATTAGATCCCATAACACACCATAAGACACCACAACACACAATAAGACCCCCACAACACACCATAAAAAATCCAACACACTATAGGACCCCACAACACACTATAAAGCACGACAACACGCCATAAGACCCCCACAACACACCATAAAATACAACAACACACCATAAAAAATCCAACACACTATAGGACCCGACAACATAGCATAAGACCCCTTGACACACCACAAAGCACCACAATACACTATAAGATCCCACAACACACATTAAGGCACCACAACACACGATAAGAGACAGCACACCATAAAAATCTGCAACACACCACAAGCCCCACAACACACCATAAGACCCCACATCACACTACAAAGCACCAAAACACAAAATAAAACCGCACAACACAGCGTAAGACCCAACAACTCACATGAATTGTCCGCAGGTTAAACATACAATTCTGTTTAAACAGCAGATGTGAGCAGGTTAAACATTTGTCAAAATAATGAGCAATCTCTTTCGCCATTTTGGACCAAAAATACTTCAATCGACCCTGCTGGAGGATACGATCCTTTCCTGGATGTGCACTTGCATGACCATCATGGATAATCCTTAACACAACTGGTGCCAAAACAGCTGGGAAAACTAGCTGACAACACTTCCTCAGGGGTGTCCCTAGCTAGACTACTCTATGCAGTAAATTGTCTAACATTACTTGTTCTTTCAATGGTGCTCGGGTTTTTGAGTTTGGTGAGTATCCTGCTTAGTCAAAAACTTTATGTTTGGTGCCCATATGGGGTCTTGTCTCTCTCCTGTCTCGACTACTTTAGAATCTAATGCTGGGTAATTCAACTGAATTGTAGCTACAAGCCGAGAAAAAGCATCAGCTACATCATTTTGTTTTCATGGGATATACCCAAATGTAGGATTGAACTCTTGAATTGTGAGTAAATACCTAGCATTTTTTTCCGAAGGGGTTGTTATTTTTGAACAATGGAATAGTGGTTGGTGATCTGTAAGAACATGAACTGGATAATTATAAATTGTATCCCTGAAATGTTTAAGAGACCACAAAACTGGTAGAGCTCCATGTTCTGTTGCACTATAATTTTTCTCTTCCTTAGATCACATAATGGCTTATGCTAGCCATACGTTATCTCTGTGACCTTCGGTTAGAAGTAACGTTGCACCCAAGCCTACATCACTAGCATCTGTGACCAACGTAAAAAGTTTAGAAAATTCTGCGTACCTAAGGACAGGTGACGAGATCAATGCTGCATTGAACTTTCTGAATGACTGTTCATGGGCTTCTTCCTAAACAAAGGGTTCATCTTTTCTTTGCAACTTGTAAAGTGGAGCGGCTATGATAGAGTATTCAGCAATAAATGAATCATAAAATCCTGCAAGACCTGTGAATTGCATCACGGCTTCTGCAGTACGAGGCATTGGAAAATCACGGGCAGCAATAATTTTTTATTCATCCAAGGTGATGCCTGAAGGGGTGACTGTATGCCCTAGGAAATTTATCTTCTCCTTTATAAATTAGCACTTTTAGACTTTTATTTTTAAATTTGCTTCTGCGAGCTTTGCAAGTACTTTTTCCAGGTTCTGTAAATGGGTCTGAATATCTTGCGACATGATTATGAGATCATCATGGTACACCCGAGGAATACTTTCTATAAACCTACAAAATAGATTCGTCATGAGCCTTGAAAAGATTATTGGACTACTTTGCAGCCCAAATGGCATTCTCTTGAAATGAAAATGACCATTAGGGGGTACTAAACGCAGTCAACTGTTTACTTTCCTTATCGAGTGGGATTTGCCAGAATCCCTGCAACAAATCTAACGTTGAAAATACTTTGTTTCGTCCTATGCTTTGTAACAAATCATTTAAGACTGGAAGTGGGAACGGTCAAGTATGGTTTTTCTGTTAAGCCTCCGGTAGTCAATTACCGGTCTCCGTGTCCCGTCTCATTTTGGTACAATAATCAATGGAGCATTCCATGGCGAATTACTCGACTCAATTACATCACCCTGTAACATTCCCTCAAGGAGTCTATCAGCTTCTGTTCCCTGAGAATGAGGGAAACGGTGAGCTGGAACGTAAGTTGGTCGAGTACTTTGCTCAGGGGAAATTTTATGCATAATAAGAGGAGTGAGGCCTAACTTTTCTCTAGGTAGAGCTACAGCTGCTCTATTTTTTTTTTTTTTTTTTTTGAGATATATACAAGAGTTGTTACATTCTTGTACAGCCACTAGTACGCGTAGCGTTTCGGGCAAGTCCTTAATCCTATGGTCCCTGGAATACGATCCCCTGCCGCGAAGAATCGTTTTTTCATCCAAGTACACATTTTACTGTTGCGTTAAACAGAGGCTACAGTTAAGGAATTGCGCCCAGTAAATCCTCCCCGGCCAGGATACGAACCCATGACATAGCGCTCGCGGAACGCCAGGCGAGTGTCTTACCACTACACCACGGAGACTGCTATTCTTGTTTAAGATTTCCAAAAGTTGAACCACAGAGTCAGGGAAATCAGTAGGACTGATGTTTTGCTTTTGCACCTCTGGCTGAGATCAAGGTTCTGGTGTGAGTGTACACACAATATGTTCCGGAGAGACATCGTCCACCACTCGCACCGGTAATGAGTAATGGGCAAAATCTACAATGTGGGTGCCAGACTGGAGATGGATGTTGGCACTACAAGTGCTTGCAATGTACACTGTAACAGTACCGTCCTGCACTATGTGCTAGGAGGGTTCAAATAAAGTACCGTTCTCTTTACACGTATCACTTTCTGCATTGACATCCGACAACTCAGGCACTTCCTGAATCTTAGCTCTTACTCGTGTGAGAGAATGAGAGTGCAGCACACTGTCAGCAGCTGTAGAACCCGAGATGGAAGCCGCTAGGTAAGCAAGACAACAAGAATAATTTAGTGCGTCCCCCTCCAGAAAGTCTTGATAGTCACTCTCCCGAGCAACTGCACAACGGCGATGCTTCTATTGAGTGCTTGTTTTCCTGGGTGATACTGCGACAAGGATCTGACATCCCAATACTATTTAGGTAGGCTGTCGACAAAAAGAAAATAATCTGACTGATGGTTGAACACATGACCCATCTTATACATACTGCATAGTGGTTTGACGTGACCCTTGAGACAAATGTTCCAACGATGGGAAAACAATGCAATATTTTCATCAATCATGATGTATAAACCTAGGAGAATGTCACCAGGAAAATGGATACGGTCAACAATTAGGTATGTTATAAACAGCGTGATGTCTTTTAAATTAACTTGAGTGGGAAGTATATTTCCCCGTTAACTATTACATTATTTTCTGAAACACTCCTCAGAAAAGGTATGGGTGATTTTCTTACTGTGACTGAGTGCTTACTTGCAGTATCTCTAAGAGCTGAAGGCTTGACAATATTTATCTTGGCACCTGAATCAACAAAGACTTTTAGGACTTTACCATGTACTAGGGCC
The DNA here is from genome assembly GCF_040958095.1 of Procambarus clarkii. Classification (NCBI taxonomy): domain Eukaryota; kingdom Metazoa; phylum Arthropoda; class Malacostraca; order Decapoda; family Cambaridae; genus Procambarus; species Procambarus clarkii. The sequence goes on from NC_091179.1 coordinate 2,393,126, forward strand.
GTTACTGGTGGACCATCACTCGAAACTGTACAATTCACTGCTTGTGACTTATGTTGGCTAGGTTGTCTGCATCTGGTCTGGGTCAAATTCATTTGGATTTTGTCAACATCAACAACTGGTTTAGTGTCAGTGTACTCCTCTGTCAAGTGTCCAAATCTGTTTTGGGTAGCTACTGAGTACACAGGGAGGGCACAAGGGTTGGCTAGCTTTAATTAGTTAAAGGGCGGCTTTGCTAGTTTCCCAAGAATGTGGAATGAACATTCTGAGTACCAGTGTTCTGTGACCTGGTATTGTAATTTTATTGATTATTGTAGTTACGGGAATATTGATACTGTCTTGGACGCTGTACACCTTGCCAAAACTGATCATGGGAGCTACGAGGTGGGGGATGATCATTGCCGAGCTCTACAATTACCAGTGTGGTGACCAACTTGTTTATGATACTTGCAATTTGGCAGCCTGGAGTTATTAGAATGATGAGGAGTCTGAGAAAATTGTCTAGGAGGTGATGATCTAGGTGCAGACCAACAGTCCTTTGCCAGGTGGTTAGTCTTACTACAATGCCAACATGAGGCAGTGGATGATCGTGAACTATTGCGTCACAGCAAGTTATGAGGAGGATAATTTTACTGTGGGGCTACGACCATTGGTGCAATTCTACGACAACACATTTTCTGAGTTTGTGGGAGGAGGGCACTGAGGGCTTGTTACTACATTTACAATATCTAGGGGGTGGTCGACCTGGAGCTGCCGTGAAGTACAGACATGTCGCCTGGCCTCTGGTGGTTTGGGGTGGTTGCCGTTTTCGTCGCCAGGTGGTGTGGGCGTTTCTGCCCCTACCCTGCTGTTGCTGACCGGCTGCGTGTTAACGTGGCGGGCTTGCCATGGGAGGCCATCTTCCTCCTATTCTCCGGGTAAACTCCGTGGGTCTGGAGTTCACCGGTCGTGCTGGATATGCAGACGTGGAACTGGTTATGTGCGACATGCTCCGTGTTCCTGTGATGGCCGTTTACGGTGTTGAGTTGGTGACTGCCCACCGGGTAGTTATCAAGTTTGTAATGGAGGAGGAGTACCGCGATTTCCTCCGTCGTTATGAAGGGCGTTCGTTGCCATTGCCGGGTGGTGCCGTCTCTGTTTCCATCTCGGACCGTAGTGGTGCCCTGACCTATGTCAGTGTTCATGGGGCGCCCCTGGAGTTTCCCGAGGACCTCCGACGTTACTTTCAGAGGTATGGAGCGGTCGTCAGTATGCGGGTGAACACGCTCTCCTCAGGGCGGTATGCGGGTAGGCGGATGAACATTCGCACCTTGAGGATGCGCCTGAGGTCGGATATTCCATCTTCGGTCCGGCTTATTGGGTACTACGTACGAATGTACTATGCTCGGCAACCCCGTACCTGTTTCCGGTGTGGCTTGATGGGGCATCAGGCTGCTGGGTGTGATGCGGCTCCGGTTGCTCCCGTCAACTTGTTCCGAGAAGAGGATTTCCCGTCGCTCACTCTGGAGGAGGACTCCGGGGGTGAGGAGGTGAACGTCCCGCTTGCTGATGAGGCTCCCCCTGCGTCGCCCGACGTTTTCCCGGTTGTCACAGACCCTCCTCCGGATGTTGTGGTACCGTCGGCTGATGTTCCTGCTCCTGTCAATGGCCCTGATGTTCCAGTGGGCCTTCCTGGTGCTCCCTGTGCGGCGTCGCCGTCTGCTCCCTCGTCTTCGGCTGCTGAGTCTGGCCCTGCATTTTCGCCTCCGGTTCCTACTGTGCTGGGTGCTGGGGTGGCTGCGGAGCCTCCTGCTGTGTGTGGTCCGGTTCCTCCTGTGGTGGAGGCTGCTGCCGTTCTGCGTCGGGCATCGGTTCGTTCGGCTGGTGGTGCCCGTGTTTCTGGGTCCGATTCCGGCTCTGACGATATCCGGCCGGAGCCCAAACGTTCCAGGCGTTCGTTTACGGCCTGGGCTGATGTTGGGGACTTCAGTGACTGTAGGTCTTCAGGTGTTGATGGCGTGGATCCGACTGAGTCGTTGTCTCCGCGGGTGGTGGTGGCGGAGGTTCATGTGCCTGCTGGTGCTGATGCCCGTGTCTCGGGTGTGTCTCCTGTTTATTCCCCGCCCGGGGGCTCTTCACTGTGGGGTGTGGTGGCTTCCGCTGCCAGGGATGGTGAGGATGCTGGTGTTGGGCGTAGCCTGGTGGTGACTTTACGTAAGGATCCGCGCCGCCATGATTCCCTGCAGTCGTCTGGTGGTGCCCGTGGCCGCTGATGCTCCTGTGGTGATGCCCTCTGTCGAGCCCCCTCCTGCAGTGTTGTGCATTGAGGACCTGGAGGCCTGGGTTGCCGAGTTTCTGCTGCTTGAACGGCCGGAGGATTTTTCTGATGGGCGGGTTCCGAGTGTATGGGATAGGGTGGCGGTTACTCGCGTCCAGAGGGACACCGTGTGGGTTCCATGTCTGCATGTGTTTGTTGCCGGGGTTCCGGTTTGCATGGCGCCCCCGGTGTTGGGTCGAGCCTCCTGAACTACGTGGCTGCTTTGGGAGGCATTCAATGTGCGGTTCCCACAGGACAGGGTTCTCGGGCAAATATGTCCACTTACCGTAGTTGTTGTTTTTGTTGTTATTCATGGCTTGTTGTGTGCTGTGCGAATTGTCTTGTTTTGTTTCTTGTTGTTCTTTATGTTGTGTTTTATTCTCGGTCCTTCAGGCCGGTGCATGTATGTTGTTGTATTTGTACTTGTTTGTTTTCTGGTTTGCTTGATTATTATTATTGTTTATTTTGGCCTCGCTCTTTGTATGTTGTGGGGCGGATGGTATAGTGTGTGTGTTTTTCATTGTTTGATATTTTTGTTTTGTTTGGTGTGTATTGTGATTGTCCTGTTATGTTTCCTGTTCTGCCTCTTGATGTATATTTTGTTTTATGCAGTGTTTTTTGTTTTGAGTTGTTACTGTGCTTGCTTGTTTGCCATTGTATAATGTTTTGTGTCTTGATGTATGCTGTATTTTTCTATGCATTTATCGTGTTTGTGTTTTGTTGTACTGTGCTGTTGGCCCTTCTGGCCGGTGGTCTCTTGTTTTATTTTGCTCTGTTCTGTTTTCTGTGTTTTTATTGTATTTAAATTGCATGCTTTGCATGTAAAAATAAAAATAATAAAATATCTAGGGGGTGGCAACAGTTGAGCATTTCGTTGAGCGAATTTGTCTGCTGCATTATTCATGGCTTCAAAGTCTTCCCCAATCTCGTGTTAAGTACCCAAATTTTGTTGTTCAAGGATAGGTTTAGTGTGCTCTGGGGCAAAATGCATTAAAGTCTCAAATGCTATAATTTTGGCCATTGCCACTGGGGCCAGTGATTTGTTTTCATCCACCAATGATGAACTCAACATACCAGACTCTAAGGCATAGAAATACTGATCTAGATGGCTAATAAATGCATTACACGATTCAGCAGGTTGCATGGTGGCATTGGCAATTTTCTTAACTAATCTGTATGGGTCCAGGTATCCTTTGTTAACAAAATGATGGTGGAAAAATTCTATAAATTCTGGCCATGACTGGAGGCTAACAATGGCTTTGTCATCAACTACAAAATGTGCATCACCTTCGGGGGGGGGGGGGGGGGTGTCAACAGACGACCTAGCAAATGCGAAATAATCATCATCAGAAGGCTCTGAAAAACGGGCTTTGGCATTCGATTCAACTTTGCTAAACCATGATTCCAATAAGCGAGATTCTCCAGCAAAAAGTGGAATAGTTATCTCCTGCACTGAACGTTGGACATTAGTATGAGCAACTGCTCCATTTGAGTCAGTAGGAGTAGCACCAGGGTTAGACATTGTCATTAAGGTGGAATTTACTTTGGAACATAAATTCTAATTAGGCACACTAGGCATTAGAATAGAATATACAAACATAACACATCACTCAAAATATCAAACTTGGCTCAAGTAAGTAAATGGAATCAAGAAAATTATAAATTAAGTATGCAGTTTGGCATGAAAATGACTTGACATTGAAGTTATGTGATGATTTGAACCAGGCTAAGCACAACAGATTTGCTTATAAAACTGGAAGGTGTAATTGCAATTTAAAAAAAATCAACAAGAGTATTCAACACTCAACATGTGGCAACAATAAGATGCCCAGTAATTAATACAATGCAGAAGCAATGCAGCCAAAGAAAATCAACATGTAATGCATAATATGTGGGTTTAGCGCTAAATGAAACTGGTAAAAAAAATGAGACCGTACTTGGCTCAGTATGAAATCACTTAAGGAAAATTTATCAATAAAATTAATGAAACTACCTGCAATAAGGCATCAAGAATTTAAAAGAAAAATTGACTTTCTGTAAAAGATTAAATAAAATTGACTGTTGAAAAGAATAAAAATTACTTTGCAATCTTATAACAACTGATGTAATTAACTGGTAAATATGCTTTAAATACTGGTAATTGTAACACTTAAATTATCAACATTCTTTGGTAACATACAAATTTCAATATTGAAAACAACTACAAAGTAAGGTCTGGAGACGTATCAAAAATTTTCTATTGTGCAAGTCCTTAACTGCTGGAAAAAAAACAGTTATTTCTTACTTAATGCACTGGAACAGAATGTACTTGAAAACACTTGGAATATTACTAATGTACAATTGAATTGTTTTCAAGACACACTATATAAGCTATGAGTGTGGAGTGGGCAGCTAACTCCTCTGTTATCAAGTCACTGAAGGTGGCAATACATAATAT